>NW_028172940.1:0-100000 GCF_963971535.1 Notolepis coatsorum | reverse complement strand
GCAGGCAACATGAATGACCACAAGGTGGCGCGATACAACGTAAGGAGGACAGTGTCAGAGGCCAAACGGCGCTACAGAGATAAAATTGAACTCCAGTTTGAACAAGCTGACTCTAGAGCTATGTGGCAGGGGCTCAAAACGATGACAGACTACAAAGGCGCCTCCCTCAAACTGAACAGTGACATCTCCTTAGCAAATGACCTCAATACCTTCTATGCGAGGTTTGATGCTGGTAATAACAACACCAGCTCACAAGCCACGGCAATGGGGGGGGGGGGTCGGCTGCTGATGGAGGCGCAGTGTTCAGGGTAACAGAGCATGAGGTGAGGCGGACCTTTAAAAAAGTGAATATCAGGAAGGCAGCGGGTCCGGACGGCATCCCCGGCCGCGTCCTAAAAGTCTGTGCCGACCAACTGGCCCCAGTATTCACTGACATATTTAACCTGTCCTTAGAACAGGCTGTCATCCCCACCTGCCTGAAGAAGTCCACTATTATCCCTGTACCCAAGAAATCCAAGCCTGCTTGCCTCAACGACTACCGCCCTGTAGCTCTCACCTCCATAGCCATGAAGTGCTTTGAGAAGCTAATAAAGGGCTACATCTGCTCCTCCCTCTCCATCAACATGGACCCCCTGCAATTTGCATACCGCCCCAACAGGTCCACGGAGGACGCCATAGCCCATGTGCTGCACACAGCAGCATCACACCTGGACAAGAGGCAGGGGAACTATGTGAGAATGCTATTCATCGACTACAGCTCGGCATTCAATACCATAGTCCCCTCCATACTCATAGCCAAGCTCAGGGACCTGGGCTTGAACTATGACCTCTGCCAGTGGGTCTTGGACTTCCTGACTGGCAGACCCCAGGTGGTGAGAGCAGGCAACTGCACCTCCTCATCCATCACCCTCAACATAGGGGCCCCCCAGGGCTGTGTTCTGAGTCCCCTCCTCTACTCCCTGTACACACACGACTGTGTGGCTCAGCGGAGTAGCAATACAATCATCAAATTTGCTGACGACACAGTGGTGGTGGGCCTGATCTCTGCCAACGACGCGAGGGCCTACCTGGAAGAGGTCAAGGTCCTGGCGGGATGGTGCCAGGAAAACAGCTTCTCCCTGAACGTCAGCAAAACAAAGGAGATGATTGTGGACTTCAGGAGGTCGGGGGTCAAGGACTACAGCCCCCTCAGCATCGACGGGGCACCGGTTGAGAGAGTCAACAGCTTTAAGTACCTCGGAGCCTACATATCCGAGGACTTGACATGGACCACACACATTGACAGTGTTGTGAAGAAGGCACGACAACGCCTCTACTTCCTCAGGCGCCTAAGGAAGTTCCAAGTCAGTCAGAAGATCCTTAAGAACTTCTACTCATGTACAATAGAGAGCATCTTGACCGGCAACATCACCTCCTGGTTTGGGAATAGCACTGCACAAGACCGAAGTAGACTACAAAGAGTGACACGTTCAGCCGAACGCACAATTGGAGGGGGGCTCCCCACCCTCCAGAACATTTACAACAAGCGTTGCAAGGGCAAGGCTAAGAGAATCATTAAAGACTCCAGTCACCCGAACAACTGCCTCTTTGAACTGCTGCGGTCAGGCAAGCGATACCGGAGTCTCAAGGCGAGCACAGAAAGACTCAGAAGAAGCTTCTATCCCCAGGCCATCAGGCTGCTAAACGAACAATGAATGAACACTACACAACAACAACCACCAAACGCACATAGCACACACATCCACACGCACACACTCACTTTAAACAAACACACTGTAGCACCCACTCCACACACTTTATAGCACACACCCACTTTAAACAAACACACTGTAGCACCCACTCCCCACACTTTATATTTATTGATGAAGGATTGCACTACAACTCGTACACCTTACTGTAAATTGTACCTAAATTGTACCTCATCCCATTTCTGCTTTGCACTAGATAGTACTGTACATTAGTACACTGCATAGTATTGTATATTATATGGTAACTCAGAACATTGTACATATGTCTATACCGAACACTGTGACCTCATTTTCTTCTTCTAAATTACATGCTATACTATGTTATTTGATACTATCTTGTCTAGCACAGTCTCTGGAGCGTAACAGTAAGAAGCATTTTTTATGAAAGTATTCTGTACTTCTGTATGACAACTATTAAATAAACTTGAACTTGAACTTGAATAGCTGTATATGTACCGCTACCCTTTGCTAGCTTCATATCACAGCTGTATATGTACCGCTACACTTTCCTAGCTTCATATCACAGCTGTATATGTACCACTACACTTTGCTAGCTTCATATCACAGCTGTATATGTACCGCTACACTTTGCTAGCTTCATATCACAGCTGTATATGTACCGCTACCCTTTGCTAGCTTCATATCACAGCTGTATATGTACCGCTACACTTTGCTAGCTTCAAATCACAGCTGTATATGTACCGCTACACTTTGCTAGCTTTATATCACAGCTGTATATGTACTGCTACACTTTGCTAGCTTCATATCACAGCTGTATATGTACCGCTATACTTTGCTAGCTTCATATCACAGCTGTATATGTACCGCTACACTTTGCTAGCTTCATATCACAGCTGTATATGTACCGCTACACTTTGCTAGCTTCATATCACAGCTGTATATGTACCGCTACACTTTGCTAGCTTCATATCACAGCTGTATATGTACCGTTACACTTTGCTAGCTTTATATCACAGCTGTATATGTACCGCTACACTTTGCTAGCTTCATATTACAGCTGTGTATGTACCGCTACACTTTGCTAGCTTTATATCACAGCTGTATATGTACCGCTACACTTTGCTAGCTTTATATCACAGCTGTATATGTACCGCTACACTTTGCTTGCTTCATATCACAGCTGTATATGTACCGCTACACTTTGCTAGCTTCATATCACAACTGTATATGTACCACTACACTTTGCTAGCTTCATATCACAACTGTATATGTACCGCTACACTTTGCTAGCTTCATATCACACCTGAAGTCCACCACAGACCCTCTTCTAAACCCCCTGCAGTTTGCATACAGAGCCAACCGTTCCACGGACGATGCTGTGAACATGGCTCTGCATTACGTCCTTGAACACCTGGACACTGCAGGGACTTACGCCAGGATTCTGTTGGTGGACTTGAGCTCGGCCTTCAACACCATCCTCCCGCACATCCTGGAGCATCAGATGTCCCTGTTGCAGGTGCCGGACTCCCGGATTACGGACTTCCTGACTAACAGGTCACAGCGGGTGAAGTTGGGAATCAACATCTCCGATCCCAAGTCCATCAGTACTGGCTCCCCACAGGGCTGCGTTCTGACCCCACTACTATTCTCCCTGTACACCAACAGCTGCGTCTCTCTGCACCCCTCGGTCAAACTCCTGAAGTTTGCGGACGATACCACCCTGGTGGGTCTCATATCCAGGGGGGATGAGTCTGCCTACAGAAGGGAGATCGAGGGGCTGCAGAGCTGGTGCAGCTGCAACAACCTGGACCTCAACGCCCAGAAAACAGTGGTGATGGTAGTGGACTTCAGGCGGAAGGCAGCCCCCCCCCACCCCGATCATTCTGGGAGGCACCCCGGTGGCCTCTGTGGAGTCCTGCCGCTTCCTCGGCATGACACTCTCCCGGGACCTAAAATGGGAGCTGAACACCATCGCTCTCAACAAAAAGGCCCGGAAGAGTATGTTCTTCCTACGTCATCTGAGGAAGTTCAGGCTGCCGAGGACTATGATGGTCCAGTTTTACACCGCCATCATCCAGTCCATCCTCACCCTCTCCATCATCACCTGGTTCCCTGCAGCCACGGTCAGGGACAAGGCCAAGCTGCAGCGTGTGATACGCTCGGCGGAGAGTGTGATCGGCTGCCCCCTTCCGTCCCTCAAGTCCCTACACTCCACCAGGGCCTTGAGGAGGGCGAGCGAAGATCATGGCTGACCCCGCCCACCCGGGTCACGGCCTCTTCATCATGCTCCCCCACGGCAGGCGGCTACGGCTGCCCAAGTCATTAAAGTCGCTCCATAGACTCAGTTTCTTCCCCTCAGCAGCTCGCCTGGTAAATTAGTCAGGTGTCCCCCTGTCCCCCCCCCCCCCCCCTCTATGGCGAGCTGCTAGGGCTGGACCTCTGGACTTGAACTGTGCTGCACTGTATCCATGTCCCCAACCACTGCACTTTTACTGTCCTATTGTTGTCTCACTGTCCTGTTTTGCACTTATTTATTTATTATTATGTTATTCCTATTTGTGAAAAAAATCATGCACTGTAATGTCGAATCACGTTCCATTTGTATATACAATATGGTGAATAAAGTAATCTGAATCTGAATCTGATCTGTATTTATACTGCTACACTTTGCTTGCTTCATATCACAGATGTACTGCTACACTTTGCTAGCTTCATATCACAACTGTATATGTACCGCTACACTTTGCTAGCTTCATATCACAGCCCATTAGCTAACTCTGGCACATTTACATTGATGTGGAAACTGAATATGTTGATTAATGTGCACTGTTCCTCGGTAAAAAATTTTCTTTTAATCTTAATCTTAATCTTAACTTCATGCTGTAGTTAGCCTAACTGCAGTTTGCCATGTTCCTTCTCTGTCTGGGGAGGGCAGACTTTATTTAGCTCGTTTCAGATACATTTTAAAGATGTAAGGGGTTGCAAGAAGGACTAGCTGATAGCCTATATATATTCAAGATTGCTTTAATGAGGGGAAGTGTAATGGCTGTGAAATGACTAGAATGTTCAGCTCTCCTGTAAAACCAATGACACCAGCTCTTGCCTTGGTGAGAAGAGGAATGTTTAGTCTGTCGGAAGCAACCACATTAACTACAGGGTTATGAGATATCATGTCTTACGGGATAAAACCTTTAGGTAACACTGTACAGTAATAGATTACATCACCCGTGTTAGTTTCTCCCAGTCCCACCGATTGGTTTGTGCATCAGACTATTAGGGTGTCTTGTTTTGTACTGTGCCTGTGTATGATTGCCTCTCCCCCGTTCTCCATCCAGTCCCCTGCCGGCCAGCTTTCACACTAGTGATGTACTTTCATACTCGAGTACACTTGAGTTCAATGGTGAACCATACCAGAGTACACATGAACCGTACCAGAGTACACATGAACCGTACCAGAGTACACATGAACCGTACCAGAGTACACATGAACCGTACCAGAGTACACATGAACCATAACCATACCAGAGTACACATGAACCGTACCAGAGTACACATGAACCGTACCAGAGTACACATGAACCGTACCAGAGTACACATGAACCGTACCAGAGTACACATGAACCGTACCAGAGTACACATGAACCATACCAGAGTACACATTTAGTCATTTAGCTGAAAGCTTTTATCCAAAGCGACTCACAAGTTCTGTACGACAGGTCAGCAGGAAGGCTACAACTCTTACAACTGAGTAACAATGTTCATCAAACAGTGCTGAAACTTGGGTGCTGCAGTGATGAGTGCATAGTAGTAGAGACATATTAGTATAGTAGGAAGAGTGCATGATAGTATTAGACAGTAAGAATGTTATTTTTTTTATTTGTTTTTTTTCATTTCAGATATTGAGTACACATGTTTGGGTAGCAATAAAGGTTCTGGGGTCGGCTGGATAGCGCAGTGGACTAAGCACTCTCCTACCACCACAGAGACTCTGGGATCTAATCCAGCTGTCAGCGGTACTTCCGCCTTGGTCAGTCGTCCCTACTAACACAATTGGCAGTGTTAGCGGGTGGGAAGCCGGTGGGGTATGTGTCCTGGTCGTTGTAAACTGTGGCTCCTACTAGTCGGTCGGGGCGCCTGCTCAGCGAGGAGGGGATCTGGGGAAAATAGCATGAACCTCTGCATGCGTTACGTTCCCCCAGTGAAACTCCTCGCTGTCAGGTGAAAAGAAGCGGCTGGCGACTCCACATGTATCGGAGGAAGACATGTGGTAGTTCTACATCATCCCTAGGCCGACAGTGGGGCAATGTGCGCAACGACCAGGAAGGGAATTGGCATAACGACTGAATTGGGTTGGGTGAAAAAAGACAGAAGAAGCCCCAAAATAAATAGAAGAAATAAAGGTTCTGTTACATGTTCCTGTAGAACGTGTCACGATATAATGAACCTTATCTACAGGTAGGAGGCTTATTCATATCTCTCAAATAATTCAGAGAGAGAGACATATAGATACAGAGAGACAGACACAGCGAGAGAGAGAGACACACAGAGAGAGAGAGAGAAGAGAGAGAGAGAGAGAGAGAGAGAGAGAGAGAGAGAGAGAGAGAGAGAGAGAGAGAGAGAGAGAGAGAGAGAGAGAGAGAGAGAGAGAGAGAGAGAGAGAGAGAGAGAGAGAGAGAGAGAGAGAGAGAGAGGGGGAGTTATAAGTATAGGTTATAGGACCTAGCTGATGAATTGACCAGCACAGTGTGTACTTATTTCTGGGTATGTGCATTTGTGTGTATGCCTCTGTGTGTGTGTGTGTGTGTGTGTGTGTGTGTGTGTGTGTGTGTGTGTGTGTGTGCGTGTGCGTGTGCGTGTGCGTGTGTGTGTGTGTGTGTGTGTGTGTGTGTGTGTGTGTGTGTGTTTGTGTGAGTGAGAGAGAGAGAGAGAGCTATAACTTCTTTGGTCGAAGGAATTGTTCTGTAGCCAAGGTGATAAATTGTGACCAGTCTGTGTGAGCGCACATGTGAGTGTGTGCGTGAGTGTGTGAGTGTGTGCGTGAGTGTGTGAGTGTGTGCGTGAGTGTGTGAGTGTGTGAGTGTGTGCGTGAGTGTGTGAGTGAGTGTGTCAGTGTGTGTGTGAGTGTGTCAGCTTTAGTCTGTGGGGGTCCACCACCAGTGGTTCTATATAGGTGATGAATAGTATAAATTGGACCGGCACACAGTGCACAGTGTGTATGCGTGTGTGTGCATGCACGTGCACGTGTGTGTGTGTCTCAGCTATAACTTGTGGGGTCTTAGGGATACTAGTCCCGCTGAAGTGATGAATTGTCTGAGGGTCCGACAGGAATGTGCTGAGGTTCACAGTGTGTGTGTGTGTGTGTGTGTGTGTGTGTGTGTGTGTGTGTGTGTGTGTGTGTGTGTGTGTGTGTGTGTGTGTGTGTGTGTGTGTGTGTGTGTGTGTGTGTGTGTGTGTGTGTGTGTGTGTGTGTGTGTGTGTGTGTGCGTGCGTGTGATTTCTTGCTGCAGGGACCACAGGAAGTGAGTGATGGATATAAACCTTTAGATACATCAATCCTGTTTCAGTTACACACTCCTCGTCTCTCTCTCTATATATCCTTCTCTCTCTCCTTCTCTCTCTCTATCTCTATCTCTCCTCTACCCCCCCCCCCTCTCTCTCATGACCTGCCTTGATCTTTTTATAGAGCTTTTCGAACATGACAACGTAAACATTCTAAACGGGCTCCAGTGTATTTCCTGTCGCACTGCAAGGTCCAGTACTGGTGTACATGGCTCGACCATATATGGTCAATGTTGGAAATTGTGGCCAATTCCACTTCCGGTCTTTCCAGCGACCGTGTTGGTCGGAAGCAGCTGCTACAGCTGCGAGTGAGTTAGTGACTTAGTGAGTTAGTGAGTTAATGAGTTAGTAAGTGTGTTAGTGAGTTAGTGTGTTAGTGAGTTAATGAGTTAGTAAGTGAGTTAGTGAGTTAGTGTGTTAGTGAGTTAATGAGTTAGTAAGTGTGTTAGTGTGTTAGTGAGTGTGAACCTCTTAACACATCAACTGCCACGCAGTTTGCCCCTCACATACCACTCTCTGCCACCACTCTAAGCCCATGGAGATGTTCACCTTCTTTGCAGGGCTATAACTTTTTAAATTGTATTGCTAAATTGACATTACTATGGCCCATTCAACATCGATTATCTATCGTTCAGGATGTAGGAACGTTGTACTTTTTCATTCATATATTCATACGAAAACACCGTCTGGAATATAATATAAGTATGTTTTTATCGTTTAGAACGCTAGTTATAGGCCTAAACGCATAATATAGATTATCGATTGCAGTTTATTCGAGATACACGCTATATAAAAAAATCCAACTGAATACGATCCTAAACGTTATGACTCATCATGCACGGATGAAAGGGGGGGGGTTGTTTATAATTCCGTGATCGTCAGTAAATGCTTTGTAGTATGGGTGATATATTGATCAGAGCGGTTTGCATTAATAATAATAAACAATCATGCTGAAAGTAAGGTTACTGTCCTCTTACCGTTCGCCGATGAGACTGGAGGAAAAAGATCCCACTTATTTGACGTCGATCAATCCATTTTCGGTTTGTATGGCGCAATAAACGGTCAAATCATATTGATTATTGAGTTATGGCAGCGATCCATATACACGGATGTGTGTCTAGAGTCCCGCAACAATATGTGACTGCCGGACGCATTTCTCAGATGCACGGAGATCACCAGAGATCCATTTCCTGTTGTAACTCATCCACCAGGTGGTGGTATTGAAGCGTTGCACGGTTGTGCCGAGTCCCACTGACTCAGCCGAGGCTGGGTGAGGGAATTATGAATACCATGGCGAAAAAATTAAATATGATCTCAATAACATCGTACGCCGTGGAATGGCGGAATTCGCATGACCTTGAAACCCGTCGTAAGCCGTTTTTGGCGGTGGATGTGTTAACAGGCGCCCCCAAAACTGGCCATTTTAGTTTTCGTTTTTGAGGACTCCATACTTTCTTTGCAATCCAAAATACTATACTTTATACTTATACCACATGAATGAGCCTGGTCTCTTTTGAAAGTTGACATTCTGAAGTTTCTGATACAATAAGGAGAACTCACCTTTAGTGCTAATGAAATATAGTAACATAGGTATGAACTTGAGTTGTAGAAAAACGTGTTACTCACGTTTTTCTGTAGTAGTTAGTATTCCAGATGTAGTATTTCCCCAGAATGGCTGGAGGCGTAAAAAAACACCCGAGATCCATAGCCTGAAGTCTTATGTAGTAGATGTCCAGATTTCATAAAGATCCGTTCAGAAATGAGTGATTAGGAGTGATTTTGGTAAACTGTGTACAAAAGAAAAGCTCATAGACTTCAATTCAGTCTGCGTTTTTTCTCTTCCTGTTTTCGCTTGTGACTTTTCACCTAGATCCCTGATTTGTACATCCCCAGATGGGGTATCATTGGAAAGCCACACTCATTGGCTACAACCCTGTCCAATCATTTTCGAGATCGCCAAATGATTGACGGAACTAGTATTTGTGCAATACTGTGTACTTCGCATGTACTTCCGTGTACTCGAGAACCGCTGAACAGATTTTGTCACCTGAAAGGGGTATCGACAGGCAACAAATCGGGCTTTAATTCGATATATATATATTGTATTAAAAAATATGCACACCCGAGCACACTAGAGGTCGCCAAAGTGCCGGTGGGCAAATCGTCCTCAAGAGGGCCGCCGCTTGCTAAGAGGTTTTTAATGAGTTTGTTAGTGAGTTAGTGTGTTAGTGTTAGTGTGTTAGTGTTAGTGAGTTAGTGTGTTAGTGTGTTAGTGTGAGTGAGTTAGTGTTAGTGTGTTAGTGAGTTAGTGAGTTAGTGTGTTAGTGAGTTAGTGTGTTAGTGTTAGTGAGTTAGTGTGTTAGTGAGTTAGTGTTAGTGTGTTAGTGTTAGTGAGTTAGTGTTAGTGTGTTAGTGAGTTAGTGAGTTAGTGTGTTAGTGAGTTAGTGTGTTAGTGTTAGTGAGTTAGTGTGTTAGTGTTAGTGTCTGAGTGAGTTTGTGAGTTAGTGAGTTAGTGTGTTAGTGAGTTAGTGTGTTAGTGAGTTAGTGTGTTAGTGTTAATGAGTTTGTGTGTTAGTGAGTTAGTGAGTTAGTGTGTTAGTGAGTTTGTGTGTTAGTAGGGGTGTAACGGTACACAAAAGCCACGGTTCAGTACGTACCTCAGTATTGGGGTCACGGTTCGGTACGAGTTCGGTACAACAGAAAAACATATTTATAATTATTATTATTAATATAATACATTTTTTAAATTAAATATATATATTTTTTAATATATTTTATTTATGATAATTATTATAATTATTATTAAATAGAATAATTTTCTATAGGCTTGCCGTGGTAGTCAGTGATACTGGTGTCATCCTGTGTTCAGGCATCCAGAGTAAATTAATTGCCTAGTGCCCCTTTAACAACTTATAGGCTTGGTAAGTTTCACTTTCACTTCTAGAGAGGATTTAACTTCACGTGAAGCCGAGACTGAAGACTAGAGAACAGATGACATGTTACACAACAATGGCAGAGGATTATTTGGATTTAAACACAATAGCAGTTCAACGAAGAGCTCAGATGATCAGTCCGAAAAAGTACGTTTATTTTTTTTATTTGATCAGCGTGAGTCCGGCAGGGGATAATGTTGTTGTTGTTTGTTGGCGACGCGCGCGCGCGTGTGTTGGCGACGCGTGGCGTGTGTGTGTGTGTTGGCGATGCACGGCGTGTGTGTGTGTTGGCGATGCGTGGCGTGTGTGTGTGTTGGCGACGCGCGCGTTGTGTGTGCGTTGGCGATGCACGGCGTGTGTGTGTGTTGGCGATGCGGGGTGTGTGTTTGTGTGTTGGCGATGCGCGGCGTGTGTGTGTGTTGGCGACGCGCGGCATGTGTGTGTGTTGGCGACGCGCCGTGTGTGTGTGTTGGCGATGCGCGGCATGTGTGTGTGTTGGCGACGCACGGCGTGTGTGTGTGTTGGTGCTTGTGTGTTAGTTATGAGGCATATTCGTCGTAGGCTGCATGTACCACACCATGACAGCCGTACCTTAAATTCGTGGGACGAATACATGTACCGTTACACCCCTATGTGTTAGTGTGTTAGTGAGTTAGTGAGTTAGTGTGTTAGTGAGTTAGTGAGTTAGTGTGTTAGTGAGTTAGTGAGTTAGTGAGTTAGTGTGTTAGTGAGTTAGTGAGTTAGTGTGTTAGTGAGTTAGTGTGTTAGTGAGTTAGTGAGTTAGTGAGTTAGTGTGTTATGAGTTAGTGAGTTATTGTGTTAGTGTGTTAGTGTGTTAGTGAGTTAGTGAGTTAGTGAGTTAGTGTGTTAGTGAGTTAGTGAGTTAGTGTGTTAGTGAGTTAGTGTGTTAGTGAGTTAGTGAGTTAGTGAGTTGGTGTGTTAGTGAGTTAGTGAGTTAGTGTGTTAGTGAGTTAGTGAGTTAGTGTGTTAGTGTGCTAGTGTTAGTGAGTTAGTGGTAGTGTGTTAGTGTGTTAGTGTGTTAGTGTGTTAGTGTTAGTGTGTTAGTGAGTTATTGTTAGTGAGTTAGTGTGTTAGTGAGTTAGTGTGTTAGTGTTAGTGTGTTAGTGAGTTAGTGTTAGTGAGTTAGTGTGTTAGTGTTAGTGAGTTAGTGAGTTAGTGAGTTAGTGAGTTAGTGTGTTAGTTAGTTAGTTAGTTAGTTAGTTAGTTAGTTAGTTAGTTAGTTAGTTAGTTAGTTAGTTAGTTAGTTAGTTAGTTAGTTAGTTAGTTAGTTAGTTAGTTAGTTAGTTAGTTAGTTAGTTAGTTAGTTAGTTAGTGTGTTAGTGACATTGCCGATCATAGAGGTGCTTCACATCCACAATACTAGGATACATTATAGCCAATTTTCTTCCGGTCAGGGTTTGATATTTTTTATTTTTGGAACTTTTCATTTTGACAAATATGTCAGATGATATTTAATTCACTCTGAGTGGTTCGGCTATTGGCTGTTGATCGGTGGCCATGTTTCCACCTGAGAGGATAATAATTTTTTGTAACTTCAGTATGCCCACACACACACACACACACACAAACACACACACACACACACACTTACAAACACACACACACACACACAACAGCCTCCTCCAGTCACAGTGCTCACTGTTACTCAGCTTTCATCTCCTCTCTTGTATTATAATAGTCTGCAGGTCATGTCACTGTCAGCTTGTTAAACATGTCAAGAGCAGATCCTCCAGACCTCGTACTTTATCCTTCTGCAGAGCCCATGGCTTTCTCCCTAAAACCGGTGAAAATAACAGGAGAGCTGTTTGGAAAGTGACACACATAACCAAACCCTTGTTATATAGAAACCCTGTTAGTGTTTGCTAATGCACTAGCAAACCTACAAGAACCTCACCTGAAGGGCTATAATCGCTCTCACTGATGTGCCTTGTCAGTTCACTGAACCATAATAATGAGCTCGCTTGCTAGTTGATCAGATAGTGAACTAGTGTACAATTCCTATACTGCCTCCCAGAAAGGAGCAGGGTACACAGTGTATGGTTAGGATGAGATGTGTCCTTAACAATACTGTGTGCTTTCCTCCGACACTGTTTGTTCTGGACGGTCTCGATTACAGGGAGTGGTGTACCGGTAATGCAGGGGCGACAGTGCGTCAGGAGGTAGAGCTGTTGTCTGGTCATCCGGAGGCTCCTGGTTCGATTCCCGCTCCTCCCAGGCAGCATGTTGAAGTGTCCTTGAGCAACACACTTAACCCCTAATCGCTCCCGATGAGCAGGTTGGCACTTTGCATGTTCGCCTCCGCCATCGGTGTGTGAATGTGCGAGTGAATGGGTAAAATGTGAGGAACAAATTGTAAAGTACTTTGGATAAAAGCTGTTCTAGGAATGCAGCCATTTACCATTTGATGCACTGGGTGGTTTCTGGCCCTAGGCAGAGCAGTTGCCATACCAGGCTGTGATGCAGTTAGTGAGGATGGTTTATATGGTCCACCGGTAGAAGTTCACCAGACTCTGAGAGGACAGGTGGGCGTTCCTCAGTCTCCTCAGGAAGAAGAGATGCCGGGGGGGTTCTTGACCAGGGTTGAGGTGTTGAGGCTCCAAGAGAGGTCCTCGGGAGATGTGGACACCCAGATATTTGAAGCTGGAGACACGCTCAACCTCCATCCTGTTGATATGGATGGGGGCGTGGACTTGCCATGGTCTTTCTGAAGTCCACGATGAGCTCCTTGGTTTTCTTGGTGTTTCTTGGGCCTGGTTGTTGTCTGGGCAACATGCCGCCAGGTGCTGAACCTCCTCCCCGTAGAAGAAGTCTATATTTGTCATGCAGATTAACACACACATGAAAGACGGGCGACACACAGGAACACATACATTTGATTGCTGAAGAAATATCTGTCTGCACTTGACCCATCCCGTCGTCCTTCCCTCCAAGGGCACCCCAGAGCAGACCTGATCTGCGGCGTGGGCCATGCCCGGGAACCGATCCAAGTGCTCCTGTCCATCTTCATCTGGGGTGCAACAGCGTTAGCAATCTGTTCTGCATGTTTTTCCATAACTTTTTTTGGGGGGGAAACCCTTGCGAGCACGGGGAGAACATGCAAACTCAACACAGAAAGGCCCGGGAGATACCTCACCTGGGTACCTGACAATCCGGCAACTTGCGCCCCAAGCGGGAATCGAACCCGGGACCTTCTTGCTGTGGGACGCCAGTGTTCAGGGTGAAGAGGGAGTAGAGGAGGGGGCTCAGCACACAGCCCTGTGGGACACCAGTGTTCAGGGTGAAGAGGGAGTAGAGGAGAGGGCTCAGCACACAGGGTGAGATACTGGCGTCTGTTGGTTAGGAAGTCAAGTGTCCAGTTGCAGACAGAGGGGTTGAAGTTGAGGTCCTTTGTTTCCACAACCTCACCAAGTTTGGAGGTGAGTTTGGAGGGGATGATGGCGTTGAATGCTATGCTAAGTCGACGGACGGCATTTTCCATGGGTGTTGCGAGTGTAGCGTTGATGAGATGGTGTCCTCCGTGCTCCTGTTCTCATGGTACACGGTAGGCAAGTTGGCATTTGTCCAGTGAGGGTGAGAGGCCAGATTTGAGATGAGCCAGGAACAGCCTCTTGAAGCACTTCATGATGATGGAGGTGAGTGCAGCAGGGCGGAAGTCATTAAGGCTTGCTGCAGAGGAGGTTGTTTTGAAGCACACAGGGACACCTGCTTGGGGGAGTGACAGGTTGAAGATGTCAGTTAATACCTTGTCAGCTGCTCAGCACAGTTCCTGAGCACACGGCCTGGGATGCCATCATGGCCAGCAGCCTGTGTGCATTAGTGCTGCTCAGTGCAGCACACACACTGAAAAAGGCTGCAGGCAGTTCTGTCATTGCTACAGTAGCTTAGCATTAGCATCCGGTGGGATGTATTCTGCAGACAGGATAGTAGATGTAAATGGGCTGGTAGAAAGCTGGAGGTTTAACCATGGCCATGGTATGAAGGCTCCTGGTAGGAAACCATTAGGTAGAACGTCATTATCATGTTACTGACATTCTGGGCCATATGTTTAAAGGGCAGCACGTTTTTCCATTTGTCCAAAACCAGGGTTGATGCACATAGCAAAGTATTTATGTTACTGCCATCCTAAGCAGTGTTTATACTGTACCTATATTAGGCTAAGTATTTGGAAGAGAGAGAGAGAGAGAGAGAGAGAGAGAGAGAGAGAGAGAGAGAGAGAGAGAGAGAGAGAGAGAGAGAGAGAGAGAGAGAGAGAGAGAGAGAGGAGAGAGAGAGAGAGAGAGAGAGAGAGAGAGAGAGAGGGCTCTCGATCACCTAGGTCGTGTGTATTTGTGACCTGCGACCAACGATTGTGACCACATGTCTCCAGATTTTTACAGATTGTGAAAGTAGAGAATGTAAGCTTTCAAATGATGTCATACGTTGAAATCTGAAATGTTCAAAGACGTTTATTTTAAAGTGCTATAAGCGGAGAAAACACCTCTCGAACATAGGCTACATTTGTCTGTTACTTAGTGTTGTGAGTTATGTTGTATGAGTTATGTTGTACGTAGTGCTGTCAGGCGATTAAAATAATTTATCTAATTAATTACAGGATTTGTAATTAATTAATCTAATTAATGGCATAACAATTTTTTTTACTACGATCTTGCGGCACTGAACGTTATTGCCATAAAACAGAACACAGTTAGTTTCTCTACCTTTCTGTGAATGTCTAGCAAAAAACGGCATTGCAATCTGATGAAAAATGGTTGAGAAATGTACATTATAAAAAAGTGTACTTACAGTAGATTTCATTCACGGTTCGCGAATCACGCCTGGTGATATTAAATCCAGATTGAACTCTGCCATTGGAAAGGGGAGATTTGGCCCGATTCATAGATGTCGGGCCATAATAAGGTCATTTATAGGCTTGATATTCTACTACAATCATATTTCAAATTGCATGTGTCCGGATGACAGAATTCAGTACTGTATCTACAAAACCTTCTGTTTAATCATCTTCCATTTATTCATTTGCTTAGATTTTTCAGGTCTGGTACATTTGTGCATGGTGTTATTCACAGTCAAAGATAACATTTTCTTTTTTTTTATTGAATTGATATTCTCATTTGGTTCATTACAATTTACTCAAGCCTAGTAACAGACACTGTATTTCTGACACTGGGAATACATTCCCTGAGATCCATAGATGTCCCTAGAATCAGATATACCAAGAACATGCAAATGGACCATTTAAAAAAAGGTCTGTAAATGTTTATTCTATGTTCTTATGGAATGAATGAGATAAAAAAATATATATATTTATAATATATCATATTTTAATATTATTTTTTATAAATGTTGCGTTCATTTTCATAATGCGATAATTTGCTGTGTAATTAATTAATCGAATTAACGCGATAAACTGACAGCCCTAGTTGTAAGTTACTTATCTTTGTGGTGCAACCAACAAAGAGCTTTCAGTTTGTCAAACATAGTAGTTTATAATCCGCTGCTCACTGCAGAGTCAGCTTTTTTTCAGCATCTCAGACTAGTGGACAACATGCCTGTGAGCTAATTATAATCATCCGCTACAGGAATGTTGACATTTTCTGTACAAAATGAGACAGTCAGCACATAAACTTCCATTAATCCCTCCCTACATAGTCATGTTGAATTTACTTTGTACTTTATTTTGTAAAGGTGTATTTAAAGGCAACACATTTGAATTGTATATACAGTATATACTGTATCTTACCATCTTAGTATTTCTGCATTGCATGGGGGAAATTATCTCTCCCTCTTTGACCCCCCCCCCCCCCTGAAAAAAAGGGGAAGTAACACAGCACATTTTACTGCCAAGTCACTTTTCACAAGTAGATTTAAACTAGTAGATTTCAAGTTTTACTTAAGTAACATTGTATCAATGTAATCACTTGAGTAGGATATTTATGCAGTTTTTCTACCTCTGTACCATCTTTCAATGTCCATCTCTGAATGTAATTCGATTTCACACTGCCCTCAGACACACACGTGCGCACACACACACACACACACACTTTACTGCTACTAGAGAACGTGTGTGTTCGTGATGGAGTGTGTGTGTGTGTGTGTGTGTGTGTCACTGTGTCCGAGAAGGATTGTGTGCATGAACCTTCTAGTGCGACCCTGAGAGGTCTGCCTTGCTCTCTCTCTCTATAACTAAACAAGCCATTAGTGTGTGAGTGTGTGTGTGTGTGTGTGTGTGTGTGTGTGCGTGTGTGTGTGTGTGTGTGTGTGTGTGTGTGTGTGTGTGTGTGTGTGTGTGTGTGTGTGTGTGTGTGTGTGTGTGTGTGTGCGAGAGAGTGCATTAACCTCCCCATGCAGGTCCCAGAGAGGTCTGCCTGGTTCTCTCTCTCTCTCTCTCTCTCTCTCTCTCTCTCTCTCTCTCTCTCTCTCTCTCTCTCTCTCTCTCTCTCTCTCTCTCTCTCTCTCCTCTCTCTCTCTCTCTCTCTCTCTCTCTCTCTCTCTCTCTCTCTCTCTCTCTCTCTCTCTCTCTCTCTCTCTCTCTCTCTCTCTCTCTTCTCTCTCTCTCCCTCTCTCTCTGTGACTAAACAGGCCATTAGGACAGCAGCACAGGGAGAAGCTGGTCCCTGCAGCCCAGTTTAGAACACAATTGGAGGGAGCAGAGGTTCAGCGAGGGACCTGGAGGAGGGACCTGGAGGAGGGACCTGGAGGAGGGACCTGGAGGAGGGAGGACCTGGAGGAGGGACCTGGAGGAGGGACCTGATGTTAGGCTTGTTAAAGCCAGACCTTAACGCTTATTAAAAACCTGATGCTTATTAAAACCAAACCTTAGGCTTATTAAAACCTGATGCTTATTAAAACCAACCCTTAGGCTTATTAAACCCTGATGCTTATTAAAACCAAACCTTAGGCTTAGTAAAACCTGAAGCTTATTAAAACCAAACCTTAGGCTTATTAAAACCTGATGCTTATTAAAATCAGAGGCTTATTAAAACCAGAGGCCTATTCAAACCTGAGGCTTATTAACACCAGAGGCTTATTAAAACCAGAGGCCTATTAAAACCAGAGGCTTATTAAAACCAGAGGCCTATTAAAACCAGAGGCCTATTAAAACCAGAGGCTTATTAAAACCAGAGGCCTATTAAAACCTGATGTTTATTAAAACCAAACCTTAGGCTTATTAAAACCTGATGCTTATTAAAACCAGAGGCTTATTAAAACCTGATGCTTATTAAAACCAGAGGCTTATTAAAACCAGAGGCTTATTAAAACCTGAGGCTTATTAAAACCAGAGGCTTATTAAAACCAGAGGCTTATTAAAACCAGAGGCCTATTAAAACCAGAGGCTTATTAAAACCAGAGGCTTATTAAAACCAGAGGCTTATTAAAACCAGAGGCCTATTAAAACCAGAGGATTATTAAAACCAGAGGCTTCCACCAAAGTTGATTATAAAAAGCCTCTAAACTCATTGAGCGCCACGCTCCTTTCCCATCTTTACTCAATGGCGCCAGTGTTATTGACCATTTTAGCGATGTTTGCAGACCCATCGTGTGTTCTGTATTATAGCTATGGAGACAATAGTATGGCTAATTTGACAGGCATTGTTCATAGTCCATCACTGACTAACCAGTTCATTTCTACATACTGTAGTTTGTGCACTATTACACGCTAAACATGGCCCCTTTCCAAAATAATCCAGTAATTTTTCATAGATCGCGACATATGACGCGTTATATGCAATATGCCCAAATCGTTCTGGTTGATTGCCTGAAACCCCAAATACTTCCAAATCAAAGGTATATACCATATACATATGTGTCTTCACAAAATCATCAAGGAGGGGGTGGGTGGTCGTTTTAACTAGAAACTGCGATCATTACAAAAAGCATGTTTTTACGTCCGGTAAAATACGACACTGTGATCGGTACAGAAGCATGTTTTACGTTAAAAAAATACCAGCAGGTTACCTAAGATAGACCTTACCTCAGTCAGAAAGAAATCCCAGTCGATCCCATGGCGATCACAATTACTCGTGTATATTGGGCATGGCTACCATACGGGAAATAATAGCTCTGAGGCACCAACTCTTCCTCCGATTGCTATGTTGTGATCCACTCCTAGGCGGAAACAGCCGGAGATAAATCAGTACTGGAAGACAAGTGATATCCCCAGTTCAAAATGTAGGCGATACTGCCACGTGGCGAGATTCGATCGTCATTGCAATTCCAATGTAGGCAGATGTGCCAGGGAGACCTAGGGAGCTCCGGCTGAGTGTCTAGAACGGGGATCAAAGGAAAAAGATCAAAGGATCAAAACCCGATAATTCTCGGGTATGGCGCTCAAACGCTGGTGGCGAAACCCAACTTTTCTCGGGTTCGGCGCAGAAAGGGTTAAACAGTTCCAAAGACTTTTATAACAATAAACTAGACTGGTCTGAGAACACAGGAAGGGACAGGTTGTTCTTCCTGAGGAGCCTCAGGTCCTTCAACTATCAGTAAAGGTTAGGGTTAGGTTAAGGTTAAGGTTAAGGTTAAGGTTAGGCTTACCCTTTTGACATCTTTCCTGTTTTCAGCCGACTCACCATGTCTACACCATGTCAGCTTGCAGATACCCAAGTCTCTTATGTTTGGCTGTTACCAGGAACAACAGATGAAGCACTTATGGGGCTTTGAATAAAAGTACTGCATTGAGCAACATCATCAACAAAAGAAGTCAGTAAATGCTATAGAACAAAAGATCCCCCCATCCCATAATAGAACAAAAGAGAGAGCGTGCCAACGGCGCCTGATATGCCATCGGAGGCCAATTAGCAGATGAAGAGCTATAGGTACAGAGAGTGTCAAAACATATAGCTACGGCTATAATTAAGGTGAGGTAAAAGTTATGTTGTCTGCCACCTGCCCAGCTTGACCGAGTTTAATTAGAGCCCCGCAGATATTTGAGTCTACCGTTTTTCCCGAGTCCTAGTTGAGTCATCGCGGGTCATGAAAATAGTCCCAACTGAGTCACACGTCATGAATAGTCGTAGTTGAGTTGCAACTTACAAGTCGTGAAAATAGTCCTAGTTGAGTCACGGATCATGAACCTAGTCCTAGTTGAGTCAAACAGTCATAGTTGAGTTAACTATGATGCTTCTCTCATAAGAGTCAGTGCATACTGTCTGAAGGAGGCTAGTTCTAGCATAGCTAGAGGCGTCCCCCTCAAATGTATATACTCTCTTTTAGAAACTTTGTCTCTTCAACAGTACTGTATATTTGTATATCTTGTATGTCATAAATGAAAATGGGGGACCCTGATGTAAACCAGACGAAAGTCTTTCTCCGGTCTGCATCCCCTTAACAATTGTGTGTATTGAGCCATACTGTAGTGTACCCATTCTGCAATCTGTTAATAAAGTTTTCAATCAATCAATTCAATCAATCAATTAATAGCTAACGATCCGCGTTCGGGGTTGTATTCATCGCATGAGGGTTTTGCACACAGTCTTCACACATGGAGGGGAAATGGCCATTCCAAAACATTCTGTGAAAACACTATATTTTCTTTCTGTACAGAAGAGCATAGAATGAATGAATGAATGAATGAATGAAAACTTTATTTAACAGATTGCAGAATGGGTACAATACAGTACGGCTCAATACATACAATTGTTAAGGGGATGCAGACCTGAGAAAGACGTTTGTCTTGTTTCCATCAGGGTCCCCCATTTTCAATTCATATAGACATATATGACATACATGACATACAGATAGTCAGTACTGCTACATCTATACATTTATGACATACCAGATTTGCAAATACAGTACTGTTTGTGATACAGAAGGAGTCAAGAAAAGGGAGTATATACATTTGACGTAGAAACTGTACATTGGAGGAGGTTGGGTGGGGGGGGTTGGGTACATTGGGATATTGACAACCATACTGGGTAATTTACATTGGAGGTGGTTGGGGGGGGGGGGGGGCACACTGTATAAACAAGTAACACTGTACATTGAGGGGGGGGGGGGAGGAGACACTGTACAAACAAACACAATTGTACATTGAACTATTGACAAAACCATACTAGGTAAATGACTGTACATTGGAGGGGGTTGGGTTAGGATATTTACAGGGGCCAGTGTTGAATTGCAGTCTCCCGTAGGTGTCCCTTGAGAGATGTTTTGAAAGTGGGTAGTGATCCGAGTGAACAGAGTCAAATAGACCGAACTGAATGGAACACAACGGAACAAAATAAAATGTTAGATCCAATAAAATGAAGAATAACTTATTGATTGATCTTATTTTTGTGGTTCCGGCTGAGTCTGCTGCGGCAGACCAGGCTGCAGAAACAAATTAGTGGGGGGGCATAAAATGTTCTCAGGGGGGCACAATGGTTTTTCAACACAGGTTCCCTTTTATACGTTTCAGCTGGGACAGCGGCGCTGTGGCTTGCTTGGTGCTGCCCACGGTGCCGAACTAAACAGCAGAGAGGCAATTGAAAAATCTAATTTCTCTCTATCTTAAGAACTTTCACTTATACAAAAACAGACTGAACGGATATATATATAACAGACCTGCTGGGGCAGCGGACTGAGAGCAGGGGACACAAACAGGCTGGATAAGATGGTCAAGAAGGCCAGTAGCGTGGTTGGGGTGGAGCTGGACTCTAGCGAGGGTGGCGGGGAGGAGGAACCTTGCTAAGCTCCAGGCCATCAGGGAAAACCCCTCCCACCCACTATACACAGACTTGGCTGACAGGGGGAGCATGTTATAGGCTCACACTACCTAAATGCAGCACTGAACGGCACAGGAAGTCCTTCATTCCGACAGCCATCAGACTATACAATGCATCACTGTGCCTCACTGCATCACTGAGCACAGAATGACAATTACCATCTTCCTGGACTCTTACTTTTTAAACAGCACTGTGCATTATTACACCTACGGTAGACTTCAGTATATTTTTACTGTATTTATTTACTGTATCTTGTATTTAATTTTTATTCTATTTCATTTTATTCTATTCTTAGGCCATTTGTTTTGTTATTCTTATTTGTGACTTGTTCTGTCTAAATGTTTAATGTTGAGTGATTTGCAGTGTCAAATTTCCCTCAGGATAATACATTTCTATTCTATTCTATATCTTTGAAAAGTCTCCATTTATTCAACACTTCTGAATTCACTGACAAACTGAACTGAACTGACAAAAATGAGGTGCATAAAAAAGCAAACAAAATTCCTCCACAGGCTACTCACCATCATAAGTAGAGCGGCAAGCGGCGTTTGGGGACAGAGTGAAATCTTCTTAAAACACTGCCACTCCACTCATTCCTGAACTTTTTTGTTAAGTCCTTCTCATATGCCAACTGAATTAAATTGGCCTTAGTTGCGTCGATGAAGCATACTAAGGCGATGTTCTGTAAAGACGTTCTTGAGGGTAGAAAACGAATTATCACAGAGTGCCGTGCTAGCTTCAGTAGTGTTGTTGTTGACATCAGTGCCCACTAGGGCTGTCCCCGACTAAGGATTTGGATAGTTGACTTTGATTGATTTTTTTTTTTTTTTTTTTTTTTACCAGGGTGGGCACAGCTGACTCAGTGGGCGGGCCCGGCCCCCTAATGCCCGCCCATGGCGCCGGGACTGTGCTGCGGTCATCAATAATTAAATTCCCTGTATTTTCTTTAACAATGGTTAACTTCACCATACTTGGGAGTTGGGATGAAACAGGTATAATGGTAACCACAATAATTCCCTGACTGTTAGTAATACCGTTCAAATTTGAATGAGCCGAATTAAAACCGCATTTTGATTACAGCGCTTTGCGGAAAAACTCATGGTAAATACTGTCTACACTGTTCAGCATCAGCCAAAGGTGTTAGCAACAGTCTTCCAGACGCAAGCGCAGCAAGCAACGTGGGTTTGCAATGAAAACATGGTGGAACACAGACAGAGCTCCGGAGATGTTCCAGCCTTAAGAGGTCTGAAGTGTGGCCGTATTTTGGTTCTTATAAGATTGCTGAGGGAAACCTGGTTGAACATGGTCACCCTGTCTGTAGAAAACGCAGAAAGGAAAACACAGTGAAAGGGGGCAACACTTAGAATTTGTAGTTATCATCGTAAGACAATACTGATAACCGTGATCATTTTGGTCACTATAATCCTGTACTTGGGAGGGAGCGGAGACTAAATGACCACGGTTTTAATTCCAGTATATTTGTTCGAGTCGAGCATGCACGCACCAAAAGAAGATTACATCTAATTTCCAAATACATCCTGATTTCAACCATCAAACCGTAACTCTTATAATAGAATGCCCACCAGGAGAAGATTGGATTCCAAGTTGGTTTATGAATACAATAAGCCCTGGGCTGCCAGATGGAAATCATTATGGTAGATTAACTATGCGCGGATAGATTAGTTGTCGTCTGGACGGAGACGATTGTTAAAGACTAATAATGTCCCCTTCAATTTTTACAGGCCAATACATGGTCACAGATCTTCCTTTTCCAATATTATCTCGATCTCTCTTCCTAGTATTCTCATTATCCCGCTCTATCCCACTCCTTTCTTTCCTCCCATTCACTCCCTGCCTTTATTGTATTTCGATATGTCCTTCTCTCTCCCACCTTCGTTCTACATTTCTCCTTTACTCTCTTTCTTTCCTTCTCTCTATTCATCCCTCTTGATTTTATTATTCTCCCTCACAAAAAGTTAAATGACAAATAGTTTGGTTCCCCCCCCCCCCCCCCCAGCTCTCTTCCACGGGTGCGTGACGGGGTAATGGAGACACACCTGAGCGGACCACTCCGCGGCGAAAGTCTCCGACAGAGTTTTCTATACAACGCCTCGACGTTGGCTTCAGTTCCATCACCTAATAACCCCGTCCTCCATCTACCAGCCTTCTCCTCCACTGCGGACGCAGAGGTCTACTCACCTGGGGGCCCTCCGACGCACCGTCACCCTACAGATAAGTCGCCTCTTGTTACGCACATGTATTATGGATGTTAAACTGAGAACAATAAATCACTGATAGAGGTTTTCCTCTCCATTAGGTGTATCGACTCCTGGAAGTGACCAATGGAGGATCGTCACTTCTTCCATACGGACATTTAATACGAACGCATCCCTGTTGTTTGGCTTTCGGCCCCGTTTGTATCATTGGGTCAACAACACTGTGTTGGCTGGGCTCTACACCCCAGGGCAGTGGCATAATTGTTCCTTTCTTTTATTATTATGTTGCCCTTTCCCAGTCCCTGGCCCTGTCTCCCAGTGTTCATATCTTTCCCAGTGTTCATCTCGTTCCCATTCCTCTGTCCCATGTATGCGTTTTAAGGAAAGGTAAGTTAATTGCTAGGTAGGTTATATTAGTTCCTAGTATGTTTTCCCTGTGCCCCCTTGTCTGCTTGCTTGGTTCAAACGGTGGTCCATTAGGGTGGTGGGGGTGGTGTAGCAGCAGTACTGTGCACCCAGTTGGTACCAGTCACTAAGCAGCGCCTTGTATTGCAAAGTGTTTAGCCGAGTGATTCCTTGTGAACAGAGTGTAAACCCCGCGTGGCTCCCTATAACGAGTGTGAGTAAGACGGTACCAGCTGACAAGATGCCGCCAGATTGTTTGGCCAGTCGTCATGACATGGCCGACCGCCTGTCCCCAGCGCCAGCTGCTGCCCCCGGCTCTACTCCGCCGCTTCTCCTTCTGATGGACGCTGCACTTCAAGGCATCACTCCTCCTGGCCCGGTTTCCTGGCATTCTCCGACGCATGGGTGTACAGTAGACGTGGTGTAGACCACTATAGCCTAACGCTGCTGTCGGGACAAAACCTCATAACTCCATTTTTTGAATTTTTTTTTTATTATATAAATCAACTCCGTAGATCATCCTCCATATGTGTGTGTGGCTTTTACAAAGTTTAAACAATGGGAAAGCATTAAACCGATCATCTGTCTAAATCTCTTAACTCTATTCACCCTCAAATCTGTGTTAGTTTTTTTCATCTGCTGAAAAGTTGGGTTTTTGGAGTTATGAGGTTTTGTCCCGACAGCAGCGCTATGCATGTTGAAGCGTGCTGTATGGGTACCACCAGCTAGCGAGGAGCGAAATCTTCGGATAGCACTAATAAACGTCCGGTCCCTGGCGAACAAAACTTTCCGGCTCAACGACTTCTTCTTTATCACCCGTTCCGTTCTCTGAGTTGCTCCCATTGGACTGTGATTTCCTCAACTCCCCCAGCATCACGGGCAGGTCTAGCCTCTGTTTTATATTCATTTAACTGCCAGCAGATTTCACATGTTTCCTACATCAGCTTTGAACTGCAACTCTTTGAATACATTTGGTCTACCCTGTTCTGTGCGCAGTGTTGTGTCATCCACCTAAATTCAACAACGATTTTTTATATCACTTTGCTGATTATTTTGTCAGGGATCATGGTAAATTATGACCATACATCAATCTGTGGTGATTTCAATGTTCATGTTTGCTGTCAATCGAAACCTCTGACTAGGGACTTTCTGAATCTCCTCGATTAATTTAAACTCAAGCAATCTGTCATTGGCCCGACGCACGAAAAGGGACACACTTTAGATCTTGTGTTATCCTATGGTTTATCTGTGTCTGTAAATTAAATATGTGCTATGTTTATCTCTGACCATTCACCAATTTCGTTTACTATGATAATCCCGTGCTCAGGAAATAATTCCCACTCCCCCGAGCACCGATCATGTATGATTAACCCCTCAACTGCTGATAATTTCTCAATTGCTTTCAACAGCTCTCCAATCTGTGCACTTGATGTAAACTGTGATTTTAATGCTGATGAGATTATTTTCATGTTTACCTCGACTTGCACTGATATCCTAGAAGACTCTGTGGCTCCCCTCAGGTCCAAACATACTAAATCTCTTAACACCATGGCTAAATGATTCCACACGCGCTGTCAGATGTGCTTGTAGGCATGCAGAGAGAAAGTGGGAAAAAGACAGGCTTCATGTCTCCCTCCAAATCCTGAGAGACTCCCTGTCTGACTACCAACAAGCCGTAAAAACATCTAAAACTGAGTATATTTCTACATTGGTCTCCAGCAACAGTCGCAAACCCCAGGTTATTTTTTATGTCCTAAACTCTCTCATCAACCCCTGTGATGTGTGCCCTGTTGTCCCCTGACCTGCTGTCTGTGAATGCTTTCTACATTTCTTCATTGACAAAATCTCTGTACTGAGACCATCTGACACCTCTGCTACTCCTCTCCCTCCCCCTCCTCCGCACACCCAGCTTGCTGTTTTCAAGCAGTTCGAGCCTGTCTCCATTTCCTCCCTCTCTGACACAGTCAAACACCTGTGGCCCACTAACTGCCCATCAGATAGCCTTCCCTCTCGCCTTCTCAAAGACATTTTTGAATCAGTCTGCCCAATTATTTTGTGTCTGATTAACACCTGCCTCAGCTCTGGATGTGTCCCTGCTGCTTTCAAGCACGCTGTGGTGCAGCCCTTGATCAAAAATAAAAATCTCTCTCACTCTGTTATTTCCAACTTCAGGCCCATCTCCCAATTACCTTTTCTGTCCAATGTCCTTGAGCAAGTAGTCTATATCCAGTTACAATCTGTCCATGCAATAAATACCATCCATGAGAAATTCCAGTCTGGTTTTAAAACATCTCACAGCACCGAAACAGCACTCCTGAGAGTCCAAAATGATTTGCTCCTGGCCGCTGACTCAGGTAGTCCTGTGATCCTGGTGCTCCTAGACCTCACAGCCGCCTTCGATACGGTGGATCACAGGATCCTACTGTCACGACTAGAGCAGTACGTGGGCATCTCAGGTGTAGCATTAAGTTGGTTTCAGTCCGACCTAACCGACCGGAGTTTCTCTGTGCAGCTAGGAGACTTCCTCTCTTCCGTGGCCCTCCTTACCTGTGGGGTTCCTCAAGGGTCAATCTTAGGTCCCATCCTCGTCCTACTGCACATGCTACCTTTAGGTGAACTCCTGGACAAGCACAATATATCATTCCACTGTTTTGCTGATGATTTACAGATGTACCTACCTCTTAGGGCCACAGGACAGGTCGCACTTCAGCCACTGCTTGACTGTCTAAGTAACATCAAAGCATGGATGAGTGCTAACTGCCTCAACCTTAACCCATTTAGACCTGAAACGCCTGCTAATAATGCATTATATAGCCTGCATACAGATCAGGGTTTCCGTTAGAAAAAATTGTTGCCGGCCTCAGTGTCCAGTAGATTTCAATCTACCGGTCAAATGAGAGAAATTCCGGTCAGAGTTTATTGAGCTTAAAAACAATTGATAGGCAAAAGAATGACAACAAAACAAAAGAATGTCATCATCAAGGCATGTAGATTTATAATATTTTTACTTAAAACTAGGCTACTTTTGCGTATAAAGCCATTATATAACAAATAAAATAAGTCCCGAGACTCCATGCTGCTGCCGACTTTAAATCAAATAGGTGTCTGTGGGCAGTCGCCCGACAATAATAAACAGCAGTCTGTTATAATCACATTTTTATGAGCTAACGAATTCCGTTATATTGGACATTTGTATTAATTATATCAAGCGAAGAACTGAGAAATTTGGCAGAGAGAGACGGCAACATTATCGTGGGTTTGCGTGACGACTCTCTCTCTCTCCACCTCCCAACGACTTATTTGCGAGAGTATGTCGATGCAGAGCAGCAGATTCAGCTGTTATTGGCTCTTTTCTGGCTCTATCTGGGGACCGCACAGCAGCGCCCCCCACCCAACATTGAATTGCCAATGGCTGAATTGGAGTACTGCAATGGCCGCTGTAATGGCCACTGCTGCTCCGGCTCTGCAGCTACACATGCACTCGCAAAACCCAGCACTAAGCTCTCGCTGACAACATTATTATACCTGCTTGGTGAAGCAACGATGAAACAAATGTAATGATTGTTTCGTTCATCGCATAGGCTATTTAATTTTAGCCTATTTTAATACAATTCAAATAATCAAATTGTGCTTAGACTCAGGGAATTATTTTCGCCGGACATTAAGACCGGAGAGATTAAATATGTCGGACTTCAACAGATTTTGCCGGTCAAATACCGGTAATTACCGGCTAACGGAAACGCTGATACAGATGCAGCACTGAAAAATCAAACCTCTTCTTCTGCTGTTCTGCTGCTCCTCTGCCACTTTAGAACTAGCACTCAGGGGCTGGTGGCTGGCTCCCAAAGTGAACAAAGGGAGGGTACTTAACTTAAGTGCTCCCCCAGGGAGGGGGTCGGGGCTACTGCCCTCAGACCCCCAAGATCATTTTTATATGGGCAGTCTGACTTGGCGTACTGCCCATATATTAGTGATGCAATGCATGATAAGTAAACAGTGAAAAAAGCGAAGGAATCGGATGGAGCTGGGGCGTTTGGGACGAATGCAAATTTATGATGAAAAAGTCTCCCCAGTGGGAGGCAGTGGAGGTGTGACATCTGGCCCGGTCCAGAACAATAGGAGTCACAAAATCAGTTTGGCCCGTGGAGTGGTGGAGCAGCAGCAGAGGAGCAGCAGAGGTTAAATTTTTCAGTGCTGCATCTGTATACACAAATGTGTTTCCCGGATTCAATGGGAGAGAGCAAGACCGAGATCATACTTTTTGACGATACTTCACCAGTCCTGTTTGCCAATGCTCTAGGTCCTCTAGGCTCTAACATCCGGTCCTCCGTTAGAAACCTTGGAGTGATCTTTGATAGTGCCTTTAAATTAAATAAACAGTTAAATTCAGTGGAACAGCTTTTTCCATCTTAGAACCCTAGCAAAGACCAAGGCCTATCTCTCCCAGAGCGACCTGGAGAGAGTGATCCACGCTTTCATCACAACTCGGCTGGATTACTGCAATGCTCTTTATACTGGCATTGATCAGGCATTACTCCGCCGCCTACAGCTCATCCAAAATGCGGGTGCCTGACTCCTCACCAGCACTAAAAAGCGTGAGCACATCACCCCAGTCCTTGCCTCACTCCACTACAAGGGGTGATCGAGCCTTCGAGGTGACAGCACCAAGGCTCTGGAATGCTCTCCCCCTGGACCTGCAAACTGCCCCCTCTGAAAACTCTTTTAAAAAACAACTAAAAACACATTTGTTCAGACAGGCCTTTGGTCATAAATAGGCACTTTTTCTTGTCCTCACTGTTCCTATAGTTTTGTTTTTTTAATTAGTGACTCATGATTTCATCCAAATTCTTTTATTCTACTTTTTTATCTAGTTTCACAGTTTTTTTAACTGCTGTCTGTTGTTGTTGTTGTTGTTGTTGTTGTTGTTGTTGTTGTCATTTATTTCAGATTTTGTTTTGTTGTGTTTTTTATATAAGCTGTAGTGTAAAGCACCCTGTGCATTCGTGCTTGAAGGGTGCTATATAAATAAAAGTCATTTATTCATTCATTCCACTGGCTCCCCGTCCTTTACCGCATTGATTTTACACTACTTTTAACCGTTTTAAATCCCTAAATGGCCTGGCCCCACTGTACCTGTCCAAGCTCTTGCATCTCCACAGCCCATCCAGAGCCCCAAGGTCAGCCGACCAACTGCTGCTAAATGTACCCAGGTCTAGGCTTAAAACCAGAGGGGACAGAGCCTTTTCCATAGCCACCCCTAAACTGTGGAATAGCCTCCCCCTTCAGGTCAGCCCAGACCCTGGAGGTCTTTAGGTGGAGACTCACCTATTCTCCCTGGCCTTTGACCAGAGCTGAGCCTGCCTCGTAAGTCGTTACTTTTAGTCTTATTTTTGTAATCTGCTGCACTTTTCTTTATTTTATTCTTCTTTTATTTTTTCTGTTGCTGAACTTTCTTTCTTTTTGCACTATTATATTTAGTATGTATTGTATTTCTTGCTCTATGCTCTTATCTGTGAAGCACTTTGGTACAGTCAAAACTGTTGCAAATGTGCTATATAATTACACTTGATTACGATTGATTATTATTATGATTAAGTATTCTTATCAGTTTTGGACTATGGTGATGTAATTTATAGGCATGCTGCGCCATCAACTCTTAAACCTCTGGATTCTGCACATCACTCAGCTCTCAGATTTATAACTGGTGACAGATATGATACTCACCATTGTGTCCTGTATGATAGGGTGGGTTGGCCTTCTCTTGCAGAAAGGCGCAACAAACACTGGTATTTATTTATTTTTAAAGCCCTTATTGGTAAACAACCTGTTTATATCTCCTCACTGTTAGATTGGAATATTGGAACCTGTTACAAAGGGTCAGATTAAACCGAATATATATATTTATTACTTGAGATACCTTGTATAATATTTGTATATCGTTTGATATCCCTTGTATATTCTTTGTATATATACACGGAATATCCCTTTACCTAGGTACAAGCCAGACCATAATATTCGTTCTCCTATTGGACAGCGACCCCTAGGCGCCAACGGCCATACCCCCAATGGCTAGTTCAAAGCCACCGCCAAGGCATGTCTCAACATGTCCAGGTTTGCGCAGTAATACGAGACAGAACTGAGGTTGGCACTAGATTATTCACCTTACGTATAAATACGTCGCAGGTGGATACAGCAGTAGAGTATCCAAAAACGCTGAAGCCTTCACCACGATACAACGTGCCGTGAAGTGGGCCTCTTTGCCCCTGAATAGAGCCTTGAGAACCGCGTGCGAATAGATAACTAAAGTGTCAGAGTTTAACGCCGTATCGTCGACTTATTCTATTGTGAAGTAATAGTCTATTATTTATAGTGTATCGTGCGGCTACCATTCTCCGTGACCAGCATTACCACCGGTTCGTCGTACCTATAGCTAGTGCACTTATCCAGGCTGGGCGGCCTAAACTCGCGCCACCACCCGAGGAGTCCTAGACGAGAACCGTTGGATATGTACACCGGAGAACCTACACCGGCGAATGCAGAGCCTTTTCCGGCTGGATTATATTGCTTTGGTACTGTGGCTGCTGGAGCAGAGAACCGTCTACCCCACTGCTGTGTGGGATCTACCCCTGTGAGGAGCACCCTCGAGCCCGCCTCTAGGACCACAGAGGCTGGCTAGCTTTCATCCATGCTGTCGTGCATACTGGATTATAGCTGTCGCTTTGTCTGCGGACCAAGGGAGTACTGCACTGGCTCCTGTATCTGGAGCATCGTTATTCCGCGTTGATCCAGACTTTGCTCCCGAACATTCCTCTACCCTGCCGGCTTACAACCGGAGGGAACCCCCTAGTGTCTCCAGCTGACTACGAGTGTGCCTTATGTAATTACTATGCTACAGGTGGCGTCAGTTATACCCATCTTACTATTCTCATGGACTTACGCTCTTGACTTACTTTAAGTGTTCTTCGCCTTACAAGCGCAATTATAATTCTCAATCTGTAACCTACCGTTGCTGCTCTAATAATAATAAATACCTCTAACTAGAACTTTCTTTGTCATTGCCGTATTCTTGTGTGGGTGTTCACCAGATATATCATGTACTGTATGGCCAGTAATTAAAGTACATAACTAAGTAGTGGTTTAATGATACCATACTCTCAATACAGTCAGGGAATTGTACCCCTCAGTTAGAATTGGTCCTTCGAGCCGGATGAATATCAGTGTAATATCTAAATATAATATTGATATTAACCATGGCCAGCGGTGAACACTCCCCAAGCGGCTCTCCCAAGCTAGAACGCCCGCAGCGCAGACGTCAGCCACCTCCCTACCTAGAGGAATACGCTGTCAGTCTAATACCTAGCTTTATACAGACGTTAAATGCGGAAAAAGCGGATAGTAAAAGCATGTCAAATCCTACCGACCAGGCGACCCTGCCAGTAGAGACCCTAGTGGGTTCTAACGTAACTGACCAAGCTCACAGGGGGGACCAGGGGGGACATGACATGACTATACCCCCAGACAACGTCAACGGGACGGTCCCCAGAGAGCTCCAGGATAAAGAAAGCGCTCCAGGGACAGAACCTGACCCACTACCAGAAGAGAAGCGCGCCCAGGAGATAGACCTCGGGGCGCGCCAAGAGAACAGATCTCCAACGAGCACTGTCAGAAGCCGATCACCTCCGTCAGTGTCTTCCCCCAGCGAAGCGGACAAGATGCTGGCGCAGGCATTCATCGCCACCCTGGCAGCCTCCACTGAACGCGATCGACTCCAAGCACAGACGCTTAGTGAGCGCGAACATTCTTCCATGGAACAAGAGCGCCTCCGGGCGCAACAACTAAGTGAGCGCGAACACTCTACCATGGAAAGAGAACGCCTGCAGGCTCAACAACTGAGTGAGCACAAACAATCTGCAGACCAACGAGAGCGCCTTCACGCGCAACTCCAAGCGCAAGCCCTTAGCGAACGCGAACACTCTGCAACCCAGCGAGAGCGCTTCCAGGCGCAGCAAAGGAGTGAAGACGACCGCATACGCCTGGAGACCAGACGCCTCCAGACGGAAGAGAACATTGAAAGAGGCCGCGCCGATGCACAGCGCGCCGCCGCCGATGCACAGCGCGACGCCGCCAATGCACAGCGCGACGCAGCCCAAGCCCAGCGCGAAGCAGAGCGCGACATCGCCCACATCAAGCGCGAAGCAGAGCGCGACCGGCTACAGGCGCAGATAATGGAGCAATTGATTGCCAGGGCGACACCCCCTCTCTCCGCACGGAGCTCCAGGGCATCATCACGACAAGGGTCTAGGGCACCTTTCCCTACCCGACCAAGTGACCCGGAGCCCGGCCAACAGAAGGATCCTATCTACGTCTCCGAACCCCCTCCCCGACCGGTCCATACGAGACCCAGCAACCGGGAAGAACCGGCCTATGCCGCCGAGAGACTGAATAGAAGACTTCAAGACCTAGAAGACCTAGCAGAGGAAGAAGAAGAGGAGGAAGGTCAAGCCCACCAGCAGCAACATACTCCACAGGACCAGGAGGTCCAGTACAGCCCAGACTTCACCCCCGAGGCACTGCGCTACAAACCCCCGACTCAACTCAAGGGTGAGTTTGACGCACAGCCAGCACCGAGGAACAGCACCTGAGTACCCGGCCCTTGGTACCCACCAAGTACCAGCCCACGACAACACGTACGGGGAGACTCGCCCAGGAGGCCTCTCCCCCAACGCTCACCGATGTGCCAGCCATCCATGGTATCGCACCTTGGCACACCAACGTTCCCGGACTTTACGCACGAGGACAGAGCACAGTACACGGAATTACGGATGTGCTTAGAGACTATGATGTCCGACGTCCCTGATGAGTCGTACAAATATGCTATCCTCCTCAAGCATCTCAAGGTGCCCAGAGCGCATAATATAGCGCTGGCATATTCCAACTCAAGCACCCCATACTCCGCAGCTCTAGTAGCCCTCGACCAGCGTTATGGACGCATATGGGACTACGTGATACAAGAAATAAGGAATATTGACCGTCTCCCCCCAGCCACAGACAATCGATCATTAGATGACCTCTCTATCAAGGTACAATCCCTGATAGGGATGCTGGGGTCCCAAAAGGAAAAAGGGAGACACAAACTATATGCTAACTCTAATGTAGAACGAATATTAGAGAAGCTCCCTCCAGCCCACCAAGAGCGCTTTAGGCGGCAGAGAGACTACCGTGATCCCGACGGTCCCGAGCCATCCCTCCTAGACCTGGCCGACTTCCTCGCGAGAGAAGTCAGCAGCCTACGACTGGATACGTTCGTGCGGAGTGGACCAAGCCCAAGAGATGGACCTCGGAGATCTAATGATAACCGCCGCTTGGTGACCGTTAAGCACCAAGCCGAATCAGTACCGCGGCACAAGAACCACAACACCCCCTCGACAAAAGAGAAGTGGAAGATTGTATGCCAGTACTGCGAGAAAGAACATTGGCTGTCTCAATGTGACACTTTCAAGAAGATGACTGCTGACGAGGTGAGTCAGTGGATCAAAGCCAACCGCTGCTGTTACCGCTGTGCGCGCAGCCATATGGCAGCCGAGTGCCGCTTTAAGAAGAGGTGCAGCAGGTGTGACGGTGCCCACTTGGATGTCTTGCATGACAGCAACAGGAAGAAACTCGCACCCCCAAGCAGCACCAGAGTAAACATCATGTACATCGACCCCGCCAGCAGCGGGAGCTCCCGAGTGCTCTTGAAAGTGGTCCGAGTGATATTAAGCTACGAGGACAAGGTCATGGACACTTACGCCGTCCTTGACAATGGGTCAGAAAAGACTCTCCTCCTCGCATCCGCTGCAGCCCGGCTGGGTCTGCGGGGGAGCGAAGAAACAATGACAATTCGTACTATAAGAAGAGACCTGAAGACAATAAAGGGTGAAAACGTCTCCTTCACTATCGCAGCAAGCGGGCAGCCTGAGAGGCAGTATAGGATTACTAACGCTTTCACCAGCCAAGACATAGGCCTGTCACAGTACACCTACCCCATCCCCAAGCTGATGGAAAAATACGTGCACCTACGTCAACTACCTATACCGCTCATCGACGGCGCCACCCCGACCCTGCTCATAGGATCCGACCACGCACACCTCATCGTCCCAACGGACCGGGTCCACATCGGGCCCAGAGGCTGTCCAGCAGCAGTCGAGACCCGCCTAGGATGGACACTACAAGGCCCCCTCTCCAGGTCTCCCAACCGACCAGCAGCCACTCACTGCCTCCACTCCAGAATGACAGAAGAAGACACCACCCTCTTACAGCACGTCGAGAGGCTATGGACACTAGACACAATGCCCTTTAAGAACGAAAAGAAACTCATTCGTTCAAAGGAAGACACTTATGCCATAACCCTCCTCGAGCAGAGGACAAAGAGAGTCGAGGTCAATGGAGTGATGAGATACGCAACTCCACTCTTGAGGCGAGAGGGTATGCCCACCTTCCACGCCTCAAAAGAAGCGACGGAGCGATATCTACTGAACACCGAGCGGCGTCTAGCCAGAGACCCCACTCAAGCCACTGTGTACCGCGCTGAGATTGACAAGCTAATCACAGCGGGACACATAAAGAAAATTGACCATCAAGAGGCCAATCAGACGACCGAATGATGGTACGTGCCCCACCACAAGGTCCACCACAACGGCAAGGATCGTATTGTGTTTAACTGCAGCTACCAGATCGGACTACAGAATCTGAATAAAGAACTCTTGCCCGGCCCAACACTCGGCCCCTCTCTACTAGGCGTGTTGCTACGTTTCCGCCAAGACAAGGTGGCCATCAGCGGCGACATCAAAGGGATGTTCCTGCAGGTGCGACTAGTGGAAGAGGACAAGCCCCTGCTGCGGTTCTTATGGAGAGAGAGGATCGGGGATGAGCAACCATCCATCTACCAATGGGAGGTCCTCCCTTTCGGAACCACATGCAGCCCATGCTGTGCTACGTTCGCACTGCAAAAACATGTCGCAGAGGACCCAGCAGCTGACGAGGAGGTCCGACAAAGTGTAGAGAGGAGTTTCTACGTGGACAACTGTCTGCAAAGCGTCTCGACGCCAGAAGAGGCCGAGGCCCTCCTACTCAAGCTCCGCACCTCCCTGATCAAAGGCGGCTTTGATCTCCGGCAGTGGGCCAGCAGCGACCCTCAAGTACTTCGCAGCCTCTCCCCAGAGAACAAGGCAGCAAGCAGCGAGACCTGGATGGCAACCATCCCAGGTGAAGCCCAAGAAATGACATTAGGACTAGTCTGGCGCTTCAAAACAGACTCGCTCCATTACAGACACACACCCCTGACCAAGGAGCAGGGAAGGTCGATTTCACTACCGACCACCAGACGGAGTGTATACAGAACACTCGCCAGACAATATGACCCGTTGGGATGTATCCTACCTTACACCACCAGGGCAAAAATGATTGTGCGAGAGCTGTGGGACAAGGACCAGGGCTGGGACGACCCCATACCCGACCACCTTGCTTCCACATGGAGAGAGTGGGAAAAGGAACTCAACTCGCTCCCCGGTGTCAACATATGCCGCAGCTACTTCCCACCCACAGTGCGGCTGGAGACGTGCCAGATGGACCTGCACGTCTTCAGCGACGCCTCAGAAGTAGCCTACGGCTCGGTGGATTACTTGCAGGCCCGAGAGGAGGGAGGAGAAATACATACCGCCTTCATCCTGGCTCGTTCAAGGATAGCCCCCCGCAAGCAACAATCGATCCCGCGTCTAGAGCTCTGCGCAGCCCTAGTAGGAGCGCAACTCGCCACGTTAATCCAACGTGAACTCACCATCCCGGTGCAAAGAACAATCCTGTGGTCAGACTCCATGACCGTACTCACATGGATCCAGTCCGATTCGTGTAGATACAAGGTCTTCGTGGGAGTCAGAATCACAGAGATCCAAGACTTAACAGAATCAGCATGCTGGAGGTACGTGGACACAAAACAGAACCCAGCAGATGTCATCACACGGGGAATGTCCCTTGATGACCTCACACGTCACAATATCTACAGTGACGGTCCCGAGTTCCTCAAGCTCCCGGAAGAAGAGTGGCCTAACCCCACCCCACGGGAGGCTAGTCAAGAGGAGGCAGAGATGAAGAAATCTATGTTCTGTGGGTTGACGCACACACCAGTCCCCACCGACCCTGACATAGACGACTGCCCCACCCTTGAGAGTGTGCAGTTAAAGACATTCCTGTAGCACCACCCTGAGGTTCCCTCCACTACTGACATTAATGCAGCTAATTACGAAGAAGCAGAACTCCTTCTGCTACAGCGAGCCCAAAGAGACTCGTTCCCCGACGAGCTAGACTGTCTGCAGGAATCAAAGCCAGTCCCGTCAGACAGCAGACTGCTCCACTTGGCCCCTGAGCGCGACGCCCATGATCTCATCAGAGTGGGTGGTCGTCTGAGAAGGGCCCCGGACTTAACGGATGACGTCAAGTTCCCTATAGTTCTCAACAGCCGACACAAGGTCACAGAGCTCATCATAAAGAAATACGACGAGGAAGGGAAGGATAGGGAATTATGTAGTAGTTTCAGACCTGTGTCCATACTTAACGTAGATTACAAGATGTATACATCGATAATATCAAAAAGATTTGAGACGTTTATGCCAGACATTATAGATGAAGATCAAACTGGATTTATTAAAGGGAGACAGACACAGGACAACGTGAGAAAGACATTACACATAGTAGAGGAGATACAAAAACAAGGGGGTAGCGCGGTACTGATTAGCCTAGATGCAGAAAAAGCGTTCGACAGTGTGAGCTGGACATTTTTATATAAAACATTGATGAGGTTCGGACTGAACGGGAGGGCGATGAAGATGATCAAGGCGCTATATCAAGAACCGACAGCGAGGGTTAAGGTGAATGGAAGCTTGACGGATAGAATCAGATTAGAGAGGGCTACCAGACAGGGATGTTGTCTCTCACCGACGCTCTTCGCCGTTTTCATAGAACCACTGGCACAACTGATCAGACAGACCGAGGACATCAAGGGAGTAAGGATAAAGGGAACGGAATATAAACTAGGCCTATTTGCAGACGACGTGATAGTATACATGAGGCAACCAGAAAAGAGCTTCCCGGCACTGATGGATCTACTGAAGGAATATGGCCACTACTCAGGATACAAACTAAACGTGACAAAGACACAGACCTTAGCATGGAACTATTCTCCAACGACGGAAATTAGAGAACAGTATGGGATAAGATGGGACATGGACAAGATTAAATACTTAGGGGTGAACATCACGAGAGGGGTGGAGAAACTGTTTGAGGCGAATTATACACAGATAAATCAGAACATCAAGAGAGACTTAGAGAGATGGACAGTAATGCCCTTGGACTTCAATTCAAGAATAGAGGTCATTAAAATGAACATACTATCAAGGTTACTGTACCTATTCCAGTCACTACCGATACAAATACCACAGAATCAATTCAGGGAGTGGGACAGACTGATATCGAGGTTCATATGGGCGGGGAGAAGACCACGGGTCAGATATAAAACACTACAACTACCAAAGGAAGAGGGAGGGATGGCAGTACCCAGCCTACAATATTATTACTATGCAGCACAACTGAGAGCAGTGACGTGCTGGTGTAACGACAGATATGAGGCAAGATGGAAAGACATTGAAAAAGAAGGGGAGGGATACAAGGTACAAGCTCTGGTGGGAGATAGGGAACTATTTAAAGAAAAAGAGGGACTATTAGATCCAATCACCAAATGCACCTTGACCATATGGAACAGAGTAGTAAAAACACACAAATTGGAGAAGCAGTCAGGGGTTTTGAGATGGGTAGCACATGACAAGAGATTCAAACCAGGGAGGTTAGACCATAGATTCAGAAGGTGGGAGAGGGGGGGGGGGGGGGGGCAACAGCGATATGCAAAATGATAGAGAAGGGAGAAATGCAGACACTACAAAAATTAAAGGAGAAATTTGGACTAGAAAACAGGGACCACTTCAGATATCTACAGGTTAGAGACTACTACAACAAAGAAATAAGGGGGGCCAAAGACGAGGAACAGAATGGAATAATAAAGATGATAGTATGGGCATACGAAGGGGGGCAAGGAAGAGTAATATCAGCAATATACCGGGCTATAATGACCAGCAAGGGACACACGACCGATTATATAAGGGAGAAATGGGAGAGAGAACTAGAGATAGGAATAACAGGGAAGGAATGGGGGAACATATGCGAGGTACAACATTCAACAACAGGATCGAGAATATGGAAAGAATTTGGATGGAAAAACATAATCAGATTCTTTATAACCCCAGAGCTGAAGGGAAAATATGCACCAACACAAAAAGCATGCTGAAGGATGTGTGGGAAGGAGGGGGCAAATCACACGCACATATTCTGGGGATGTCAGAAGCTGAAGGGGTATTGGGAGGAGATAGGGGAAGCAATGATCAGAATATTAGGATACGGGCTACCACAAACAGGACTGGTGCTTTACTTAGGAGACCTGACACACGAGGGAATACAAGGGGGGGACAAATATTTAATAAAGATAATGTTGATAGCGGCCAGAAAAGCAATAACGAGACTGTGGTACAAGGAAGACCCACCGACAATAGCAAAATGGGTAGGAATAGTGGAGGAAATACAGGATATGGAAAGGATAACACACATGCTGAGGTTACAGGAAGAGAAATTTGGGGAAAGATGGGAAAAGTGGGAGGATTATAAAAGGAACGAGAACGACATCACAGAGGAAGAACCAAATGCAACACAAGAGGGCGAAGGGTAAAGGAGGAAAGATGTTCAAGGAGGGTCTATGAACCCATGTCACACACCTGTGCTTTAGTTAGTATTTTCTAATTTGTTTTTGGGATATTACAATTGCTGAATGCTTTTATACCTTATTATTTATGTCTGTTTAATGGTGTGATATTAAATATTCAGGGATGATGTGGTTTGTGTATGGGTGAACCAAAAGGCAAAGTGAAAGTTAATAAACAAGAGAAAAAAAAAGAAAGGACGAAGGATAAGGGAAGAAAGAAGCTCAAGGAGGGTCTCTGGACCCAGATCACACATACAAGCCTTAGTCAGCATTTATCATCTTTGAGTAGGAAGTACCTGTTTATGCCTGTTTAAGGGAGATACACAATCAGCCTTTGTATCAAATACCTAGAAAACAACAGTAGGGGAACCAGACAACTAACCATGTGATACCCATGTAAATATTTATGTGCACTGTTTTTTCTTTTTGTTTTTATTGTGATGCTAGTCTCTTTATTTTTTATTATTTATTTTTTGTAAGTGCTGTCTGTCTAAAAACGGTTAATAAAAAATGTAAGTTAAAAAAAAAAAAAAAAAAAACGACGAGGATGTGCACCACGCTGGGGCAGAGAGAGTCTTCGCTGAGATCAGACGTCGCTATTGGATACTGCAAGGAAGAGAAGCAGTACGACGCTTCCAGCGGACCTGTCTAGACTGTCGCAAGTGGCGAGCACAGCCCAGTATACCCAGGATGGCTGACCTACCTCCCTGTCGCCTCCGACTTGGCGACAAGCCCTTTCACTCCACCGGTATAGACTGCTTCGGCCCGCTGTACGTGAAGAAAGGAAGAGGGACGGAGAAGAGGTGGGGTATTGTATTCAAATGCATGACCACCCGAGCGATACACATAGAACTCCTTCCAACCATGAGTACGGACTCATTCCTTATGGCCTTCCGGAGATTCACAGCGCGGAAAGGAAAACCGTATATATTATTGTCTGATCACGGGACAAACTTCAAAGGCGGAGAAAGAGAGCTGAGAGAGAGCTTCCAAGCTATGGGCCCAGAACTTAAGACCCACCTCGCTCCCTCTCAGATTGATTTCCAGTTTAACCCCCCGAACGCCCCTCACTTCGGGGGAACCTGGGAACGAGAAGTACGCTCAATAAAGACAGCCCTGTACGCCGTGCTTGGGGCCCAGACCGTGGCTGAAGAAGTCCTCACGACAGTCCTCACAGAGATCGAGGGAGTATTGAACTCAAAGCCCCTCGGTTACGTCTCAAGTGATGTAGCAGATGTCGACCCAGTCACCCCCAACACTCTCTTGATGGGGCGGCTGGACCCTGCGCTCCCACAGACGGTGTACAGACCTGAGGAAGCGAACGGCCGAAGAATGTGGAGGTACAGTCAAGTATTGGCTGACAAGTTTTGGAACAGTTTCATCCTCCACTACCTACCGTCTCTACAAACCCGCCAGAAATGGGTAAAAGATAGAGACAATTTGATGGAGGGCACAGTCGTCATGATCATAGACCAGTCACTACCCCGAGCTATGTGGCCGGCCGGCCGCGTAAGCAAAGTGATCACTGGTGCCGACGGAAAGGTCAGAGCGGCAGAAGTTCTTGTCCAGGGACGGACATACACCCGACCCGTGGCGAGGCTGATAGAGTTGCCAAGGCTCCCTGACTCCCTTGATGACGACCATGACCCACTGACTTTGTGAATTGCCCTACTCCCCACAACGGACATTGAGTAGTTGACAAGACGGTTAATCTGTCTCTGCTTATCTAATTAGGTGCGGACTAATTAGGAAGCGGCTGTTACAAAGGGTCAGATTAAACCGAATATATATATATTTATTACTTGAGATACCTTGTATAATATTTGTATATCGTTTGATATCCCTTGTATATTCTTTGTATATATACACGGAATATCCCTTTACCTAGGTACAAGCCAGACCATAATATTCGTTCTCCTATTGGACAGCGACCCCTAGGCGCCAACGGCCATACCCCCAATGGCAAGTTCAAAGCCACCGCCAAGGCATGTCTCAACATGTCCAGGTTTGCGCAGTAATACGAGACAGAACTGAGGTTGGCACTAGATTATTCACCTTACGTATAAATACGTCGCAGGTGGATACAGCAGTAGAGTATCCAAAAACGTTGAAGCCTTCACCACGATACAACGTGCCGTGAAGTGGGCCTCTTTGCCCCTGAATAGAGCCTTGAGAACCGCGTGCGAATAGATAACTAAAGTGTCCGAGTTTAACGTCGTATCGTCGAGTTCGACTTATTCTATTGTGAAGTAATAGTCTATTATTTATAGTGTATCGTGCGGCTACCATTCTCCGTGACCAGCATTACCACCGGTTCGTCGTACCTATAGCTAGTGCATTTATCCAGGCTGGGCGGCCTAAACTCGCGCCACCACCCGAGGAGTCCTAGACGAGAACCGTTGGATATGTACACCGGAGAACCTACACCGGCGAATGCAGAGCCTTTTCCGGCTGGATTATATTGCTTTGGTACTGTGGCTGCTGGAGCAGAGAACCGTCTACCCCACTGCTGTGTGGGATCTACCCCTGTGAGGAGCACCCTTGAGCCCGCCTCTAGGACCACAGAGGCTGGCTAGCTTTCATCCATGCTGTCGTGCATACTGGATTATAGCTGTCGCTTTGTCTGCGGACCAAGGGAGTACTGCACTGGCTCCTGTATCTGGAGCCTCGTTATTCCGCGTTGATCCAGACTTTGCTCCCGAACATTCCTCTACCCTGCCGGCTTACAACCGGAGGGAACCCCCTAGTGTCTCCAGCTGACTACGAGTGTGCCTTATGTAATTACTATGCTACAGGTGGCGTCAGTTATACCCATCTTACTATTCTCATGGACTTACGCTCTTGACTTACTTTAAGTGGTCTTCGCCTTACAAGCGCAATTATAATTCTCAATCTGTAACCTACCGTTGCTGCTCTAATAATAATAAATACCTCTAACTAGAACTTTCTTTGTCATTGCCGTATTCTTGTGTGGGTGTTCACCAGATATATCATGTACTGTATGGCCAGTAATTAAAGTACATAACTAAGTAGTGGTTTAATGATACCATACTCTCAATACAGTCAGGGAATTGTACCCCTCAGTTACAGAACCTATTCAACTCGATCGAATGACTGGATGGTTCTTAGGGTCCCTCAAGTTTGTTCTGAGCTAGGGAAGTCAGCCTTTTCCTTTGATGCCTCTAACTCATGGAATGTCCTTCAACTCACACTGAAATTGGAGGTTCTCCCTTCCCTTGGAATGTTTAAACGTATGATTTCAGACCATTGTGTGAATACCTGTAACTGTTTTAGTTGATCTTTTTTAATTATTTTGAAACGTTTAAAAAATGTTACTCTGGTGTTTAAATTTCTGTGAATATTGTTTTTATTATGTACTGTACAATCGTCGTTTCTGTAAATTAGGGAAATCTCAGATGCTTACGATTTTAAATAAAGGTTGAAATGAAATAGAGCTAGTAGTAGATCCACCTTTGTGGATGGTACTCTCAACGTTCCGCATGTCGCAGCACATGTGCCCTCATTTGACAGCGTCCCGCTGTTTTAGTGTGTCTGAACCAATACATTGGTTGAAAGGTAAGATGGCCACTGTTTGATTGACACCCTAGCTGGCCTATTACATGCTTCCAATTTTGGGTTATAAGACCAAAGAGCCAACGAGTGTCAGTTTCGAAAAAGTAAATTTTGTGTGTACAACCGATTGTATGTGCCGCCATCATGGCGCCCCCTCTCTTGCTCAGTGCTGGTAGGTCAGGGAAACATCTCGGCCCTCCATAGGCGGCTGCAGCCACGTGAGGCGTCCCATCTCCGTATCCATCGTTCGGGTGCTGGCAAGCGGACTGTAAAAGGGAGATTTACTACCCCATACCCATATCCCACTCCTATCCGAGCTCTGGGAGGGTAATCAAAGAGAAGCCGCCTATTTTCTGTGCTCGCTCCACAATGGTGCAACGAACTTCCCACTACAGTTAGGACAGCCGCCGAAACCCGACCAATCTTTCGCCGTCGACTAAAAACACACTTCTTCAATCAATATCTGAAATTAATAAAATAAAATAAAATGGCTGTCTTATAATAACTATCATGCACTCTTCCTACTATACTAATATGTCTTTACTACTATGCACGCATCACCGCAGCACCCATTCAGCACTGTTTGATGAACATTGTTACTCAGTTGTAAGAGTGGTACCCTTCCTGCTGACTTGTCATACAGAATGTTGCCATGAGTGTTGGGAACCTGTGGAAACTAGTCCAGGTCGATTTCCTCGATGTGTGATATGGCTACAATTATCCTATTGTACTGACTTTGTCTCAAAATCTAATTAACTCTGATTTAAAGTCAGAGTAATGTTTTGAAAATAACTTGAGTAAGTAAACGTATATATATGTTTATACGTATTCAAAAAGTTACTCACAAAGACTACTCAATTAATCTCTTAAGCCCGACGGGTCCGGTACCGGACCCAAGCCATAAATTCATCTCTCCAGACTGTATGAATAAAAGTTTTTTTTTTTTCAAATGTAGCCAAGAGTAAAGACCCTAACCATGTCACAACAGCAGTCATAGTGTATATTTTCAGCAATACGTTTATTTACCAATAGGTTAAATGAGAGAAGTAGTATTAATCTAATTACAGTAGTTACTTCTGTGTAATGTATACAGGCAACTACATAGTCAAGACTCTCCTCTTTCTAATCTTCTAATGTATTTTCTCAGTCTCTCAGCCTCTCTCTGTCTGACTCTCTTTCTGTCATCCCTCTCTGCTTACCTTTCTTTCATTCCTTCTATCACTTTATCTCCCTCTCAATCACTCTGTTTCTTCTTCTAGGTCCCTCCCTTCCCAGCTCTCTCTCCCTTTCCTCACCATTCTCTCGCTCATTCCCTCCCTCTCAGCTCTCTTTCCCTCTCCCTCCCTCCCTCTTACCATTCTATCCCTCCCTCCCTCCCCAGTTCTGTTTCCCTCTCCCTCCCTCCACTATATATCTCGATCCATCCCTCTGGGGTCTCTTTCCCCCTCCCTCCCTCCCTCCCTCCCTCCCTCCCTCCCTCCCTCCCTCCCTCCCTCCCTCCCTCCCTCCCTCCCTCCCTCCCTCCCTCACTCCCTCCCTACCTCCCTTCCACCATTCCCTCCCTCCCTCTCCAGGTCTCTTTCCCTCTCCCTCCCTCCCTCCACCATTCCCTCCCTGCCTCTCCAGGTCTCTTTCCCTCTCCCTCCCTCTACCATTCCCTCCCTCCCTCTCCAGCTCTGTTTCCCTCTCCCTCCCTCCCTCCCTCTCTCCCTCCACCATTCCATCCCTCCCTCACCAGGTATCTTTCCCCCTCCCTCCCTCCCTCCCTCCCTCCCTCCCTCCCTCCCTCCCTCCCTCCCTCCCTCCCTCCCTCCCTCCCTCCCTCCCTCCCTCCCTCCCTCCACCATTCGCTCCACCCCCCCCCCTCTTTACTTTACGGTTGTAATAAAAAGGTAGGTACTAAAGAGCAACATGGTTTGGCTAATAAGCGACCACTCTCCAGTGTGTCTCTGCTTAGTTGGAGTGCCCAGACCCTACATTTGCCATCATTGTAACTCAGATAGTGAATGACTGTAGCTAGTTGTGTTGGCTCTTATTGTTAGGCCTATTTATTTTGTTCTTATTTTGTTATATAGGATGGCCTAAAGATGTCTTTCCTGTTTATGTGCATGTTAAGATGCATTCAGTTATGTATTTGTCAACTTGTCAATGCAATTCAACTTTCAAATTGAGTTATTCCTTCTTGGTTTATTTTTAAGATGTTTCCCATTAAAACACATAGTGACAACCAACCCCATAGTGTGTGACAACCATCCCTGTGATGGGGTTGGTTGTCACAATGTGTCAGAGTGTCTTTGATAGGTAATGTCCTCTTTGTTACAATACGTTGGAAAATGAGAGGGATACACATTTCAAGCCAACATATTAAGCTTCAATTTAATGTAGGAATGACTTTTGAAAGATGTTTTGATGATGAGCAATTCACACTAGAGTAAAAAGTGTGACAACCATCCCAATTCTCCCCTACTGTAGAAGAGCAGACACTGGGTGAAATTGAAGATTTATTGCAGCAGGTTATTTACTAAACATAATTACAAGTCCTGTCACTGGCCGTGGCTGAGATTTCACGTCAGACGAATGACCCGGAGAAAATTAAACAATAGTTACATTTACATGTTGTAGGCCATCATGTTGTATTTATTCTGCATATTGATGTTGTCCTGGTATGTTAGCAGGCTGCGGTGTGGTGCGATCGCACAGATCCACCAAACAACAGAGAGAAACTGAAGGAATGTGATCGCTGTTTACAGGCAGCCACGTTGGAAGAAATAAATTATAACCCTGAAGGCATTTCGTGTTTATTTTTGGTACACAACATTTCTAGGGGTATTAAGGGGTGCTGAATCCAAATCTGCTGTATACCAAGCAAAAAAATTTCAAATAAGGCCTCAAAATTGAGAAATCCAACATGGCCGCCAGCGCGAGGCTGAAATCTATTTAAGTGCATATCTTTTTGACTAAACAAGGTAGAAACATGAATGAAATGTGTTTTTATATGTTTGCATACATGAGGAATTTTAAATCATATCCTGATTTTAGATCAGTTGTGAAAATGTTGCTTGAAACTCATATTTATAGCAGAAACGGTGGTCATTATTGATGCATAACTCATCAACCAAATAAGAAAGAAAAGCAGGATGATCCCAGGCCATGGATTTATTCATCAAACTCTTTTCTATTGCCAGTCAGGATGCTCTCTATTGTGCATGAGTAGAAGTTCTTGAGGATCTTCTGACTCACGTTGAACTTCCTTAAGTGCCTAAGGAAGTAGAGGCGTTGTCGTGCCTTCTTGATAACACTGTCAATGTGTGTGGTCCATGTCAAGTCCTTGGATATGTGGACTCCGAGGTACTTAAAACTGTTCACTCTCTCAACCGGTGCCCAAACATTCCATGTGAGGCCTCGATTGTGTGTCTGCACTAACAACATGTTTGTTAACTAAATCCGTGATGGAGGTCTATCCATCAGTTCCAACAGGTATAGGGCTTCCCCTGACCAAATATGTTCCTGGTCGACTAATAGTTGTCAGTTCAAGCCATTAGTCAACTAGTTAAGAGTACCATCCACAAAGGTGGATCTAATACTAGCTTTATACTTACTCACACTTGTTATAGTAAGTAGTAGTAGTTTACACTCTGTTCACAAGGAATCATTGGGCTAAACATGCACTCCAAAATAATTCCCACAATTACACTTTGCAATACAATGCGCTGCTTAGTGACTGGAACCAACTGGGTGCACAGTACTGCTGCTACACCACCCCACCACCCTAATGGACCACCGTTTGAACCAAGCAAGCAGACAATGGGGCACAGGCAGGCACGTGCACACATAGAGGCCAAGGGGTGCCTGAGCACCTGCCTTTTTGAGCCTCATCAAAAAAGTGCCCTTTTAGATTTTTTTTTTTTTTTTTTTACCGTTACGCATATAGACTGCCCTTCCAACTGAAAAATGTCAGGATATAATCAAAATATTAGGTAAAGAGAGAGATGCCCCATATTCCATTGCAGTTTGCACGGTCTCCTCAGCATGCCTCTCCGCGGACCTATATATTTTATGCATAGCGTGGGTGGTGATGATGATGATAGAAACCGCTGTTGAATGCTGGTATTACACTCATTGAGGGACACGAAGAAGTCAAGTCCGATGGGATTTGGGAATCTCAAATACAAATCGGGATTGGAATAAAAAATGCATTTATATTAAACAATACAGAATATACAGCACTTCTTGGGGTCTGTAGGGTAAGCACTTATTCCCTCCCCCCTGAACATTTATGGAGATGTGTGGGCCTTTTAAGTCAGTGATAAAAGTGTCTTTCAAGGATAAGTGAGCTCCTGCACTGATTATTATAGTTCAATATTCAATATTTGATCACCAAAAACCCCCAAAAAGCATAAAAAGGGGGCTCCCCGCCCGGAAAGGGCCCTTGAAAATCGCCCACGCGCGCTACGTGCGCTCGGTTTATATATACACACAAGTGTAGTGCCCTTTTCAGCCTTTGAGCACCTGCCCCTCTAAAGTCCTGTGCACGTCCCTGCCTGCAGGGGTGGTAGTGCAATACCCGTGGTACGCTCGGCTGAGCGCACCACTCTCTGTAGGGCCTATCTTGTCCTGTGCCGTGCTGTTTCCATACCAGCCAGTGATGTTTCCAGTCAAGATGCTCTCTACAGCTCCAGAGTAGAAGGACTGGAGTATCTTCCCAGATACTCTGAACTTCCTTAACTGTCTCAGGTGGTAGAGGCGCTGCTTCGCCTTCTTTACGACTGAGTCTATGTGTGTTGTCCATGTCAGGTCCTCTGAGATGTGGACCCCCAGGTACTTAAAGCTGCTCACCCTGTCCCCGGTGGCCCCGTTTATCCTCAGTGGTGTGTGTGTCTCCTGCTGTCCTCTCCTATAATCCACGATCAGCTCCTTGGTTTTACCAATGTTCAGGAGCAGGCTGTTGTTGTGCTTAGTTGTGCTTAGTATCACATAGTTCAATATTCAATATTTGATCACCAAACCCCCCCCAAAAGCATAAAAAGGCCCCTCCCACCCAAAAATATTCAGTGTCCCAATGTTCAGGAGCAGGCTGTTGTTGTGCTTAGTTGTGCTTAGTATCACATAGTTCAATATTCAATATTTGATCACCAAACCCCCCCCAAAAGCATAAAAAGGCCCCTCCCACCCAAAAAGACCCCCCAAAAATAGCACAGGCCCAGTGCCCTTTTCAGCCTTTGAGCACCTGCACCTCTAAAGTCCTGTGCACGTCCCTGCGTCCTACGCCAACTACACTGGCTTCCCATTAAACACAGCATAGACTACAAGATCCTCCTCCATACATTCAAGGCCATCCACAACCTCGCCCCTCCATACCTGTCCGACCTCCTCAACATCAACATTCCCACCCAGTCCCTCAGGTCTGCCTCCTCCATCAACCTGACCGTCCCCCCAGCCCGTCTGTCCCCATGGGGTCAAGAGCCTTCAGCCTTTTAATTGTTGTACGGCGACCTTGAGTGTCTTGAAAGGCGCCTTATAAATAAAATGTATTATTATTATTATTATTATTATTATTATTATTATAAAGACATATGGTCAGGCACTCTACTACTGGCCCCTGAGCAGCTAACACTGGAGCGGTTAAAGCTGAGGTGCCTTGCTCAAGGGCACAGCTAGCAGGCACGTGCACACATAGAGCCCAATGGGTGCACCTGCCCTTTTGTGCCTCATAAAAAAGTGCCCTTTTTATGCCAATTATTATTACCATATTTTCTTTTTTACCTCCATATAGAGAGAGTGATCTGCAATCTGCTTGGGTTGGGGGTGCAATTCCTAACAGGCTCAACCATATGGATAAAAGTTCCCATATTATGTGCAAACTAAAAACAGATATTACATTACATTACACAAACTACAAACAGATATTACATTACATTACACAAACTAAAAACAGATATTACATTACATTACACAAACTACAAACAGATATTACATTACATTACACAAACTAATGCACCACCTTTGGCTGATAGTTCAGTTCAGTAATTTTTTATTTCGGGCTTTCGACACATAACAACGGTCATTCCATAAATCACCACACTTTTACCAGCTGCTATTGCAGCATTGTCCAATTGTCCGAAAAGGGCTAGGGAGAAGCACTAGGCTTGTCAGGCCCTACCCCTGAAGACTTACGCTTAAAAAAAAATCTTTTTTTTTACATACATACATAGTAGATACATATAGTACACATTTCAGTGCACACATATAGTACACATTACAGTACACATTACAGTATAGTATACCTGCAGTATATAATAGTATATAGTACATAATAGTGTATACAGCACATATATAATTTGATGTGAGATATAAAGTACATGATATATACAATACAATATAGTACCATAATATAATAGTACATACTGCAAATATAGTTCAATATAATATACAAATGAATTATAATATGATTATATAATGTGATATGATATAGCGCACAATACAGTATCATACGTATTTATTATTATTATTAATTGTTTTAAATATGCCATTAAAGCTCTTCTTCCCTTCTGTAATAGATTTTTTTAGTCTAGATTTGAATTGATTTATGTTTTCACAGTATTTTTGCTCATCCTGTAGCCCATTCCACAGGGTGGCTCCGTAAGAGGAGATACACATTATTTTCAGGTTGGTTTTCATCACAGGTTTTTTGAAGTTCAATGGTCCTCTGAGGTTGTATCCCCCCTCTTTATCCAGAAATGTGCTTCTTACATTTACCGGTAATTGATTATTTCTTGCTTTGTACATAATTTGCAGAGTTTTAAAGTTTACCATATCAATGAACCTCAAAATGTGTGACTGTAGAAACAGTGTGTGTGTGTGGTCCCGATATCCTGCATTGTTTATTACTCGTATTGCTCTTTTTTGTAGGATAGTCAATGTATTTATGGTTGTTTTGTATGTGTTACCCCGTACCTCTGTGCAGTAATGCAGGTAAGGCAAGATCACTGCACAGTACAGAGTGTGCAATGAGTTGGGATTGAGTACATGTCTCACCTTACTAATAATTGAGATGCTCTTTGCCATCTTAGCCCTCACATATTCTATATGGGGTTTCCAGCCGAGTTTATTGTCTAAAATCACTCCTAGGAATTTATTTGCATATACTATTTCTATTATATTATTATCTATTATGGCTGATAGTAATTTATTAATTTCTTAGGATTTATTTTGGTCTAATAAATGTTTAAGGTTCTTAGATGGATCCCCTGCTGCCTCCTCCTCCTCTTTCTCCTCCTTCTCATCCTCATCTTCCTCCTCCTACTCTTCCTCCTCTCCCTCTTCCTCCTCCTCCTCCTCTTCCTCATCCTCCTCCTCCTGCTCCTAATCCTCCTCTTCCTGCTCCTAATCCTCCTCTTCCTCCTCCTCCTCTTCCTCCTCTCCCTCTTCCTCCTCCTCCTAATCCTCCTCTTTCTCATCCTCCTCCTCCTGCTCCTAATCCTCCTCTTCCTGCTCCTAATCCTCCTCTTCCTCCTGCTCATAATCCTCCTCTTCATAATCCTGCTCTTCCTCCTCCTCCTCCTCCTCCTCCTCCTCCTCCTCCTCCTCCTCCTCCTCCTCCTCCTCATCCTCCTAATCCTCATATTCCTAATCCTCCTCATCCTCCTCTTCCTCCTCCTCCTCCTCTTCCTCCTCCTCCTCTTCCTCCTCCTCCTCTTCCTCCTCTTCCTCCTCCTCCTCCTCCTGCTCCTCCAGCTCCTCCTCCTCCTCCTCCTCCTCCTCCTCCTCCTGCTCTTCCTCCTCCTCATCCTCCTGCTCCTCATCCTCCTGCTCCTCCTCTTCATCCGTCTCTTCCTCCTCCTCCTCCTCCTCCTCCTCCTCCTCCACGGGGAGCAGCGTACTGGCTCATGTAAAATGGCAGGCCATGCATTATGCAGCAGTTTATGCCACTGCGCTGGGTCTCCATGTCCTCGGCTACAGTCCACTTGTCGCTGCTCTGGTCGTAGCGCTCCACTTCAGTGTGGCCTCCGACCACGAAGAGCAGGTCGTCCAGCACCGCGATGCCAAAGTATCTGCGGGGGGTGAGCATGTCGGGCAGGGCGCTCCAGGAGTCAGTCAAGGGGCTGTAGGCCTCCGCGCTACGCAGGGCGTGTCCACCGTCTGACCCTCCCACCTGAGGACAGGACACATGAGAGGAATGTTTTAGTGTGTGGTTAAGGCAGGCAGACACTGTATTAATCCATTTAGGGAAATGAGGGCATCACAGAAGCATTGAAAGTCAAATGATATATCTATACAAATATCTAGTATAAAGCATTTGTCTCCGTGTGCACCTACTGCATAGACATGTCCTCTGTATGCTGCGACTCCCACTCCGTAACGCCTGGTGCTCATGGGGGCGATCAGAGTCCACTGGTCGGTGTCTGGGCTGTAGCACTCAGCTGTGAGCAGATCCCCCGTCCTGTTGAAGCCACCACAGATGTAAACCTGTAATAAGAAAGAATATTCTAATTTAAATACATTTCTGATTTCTGATCTAACGTTCCTTGTGTTCATCTAGCACCCTGTGTCCCTCAGTTCCACCCACCTTGCCCTGGAGGGCTGCTGCCCCGGCGTCGCCCCTGCGGTCCAGCATGGGTGAGATCACTGTCCACTGGTCGGTTTCAGGCTCGTAGCGCTCGGCGGTGTTCAGTACCACGAATCCGTTGTCCCCTCCCATGGCGTAGATACAGCCGTCCAACACGACCACGCTGAGCTCACGGCGGCATGAGTGCATGGGAGCCGCCTGCAGCCAGCTGCGAGTGACGGGGTTGAACCTGCGCACACTGCTGAGACACTTCCAGTCGTCCCGGCCACCGACGCAGTAGACCAGACCGTGGAGATAAGCGCCTCAGGTCAGGGCAGCAGTAGATGTCCGTGAACCTCCAGATGCCGACACAGTTTTCCAGAGACAGATGGCCCTCTAGGAAGTCAGAGCATGCTCCTACTATGCCAGTGATGCGAAGCTGGTCTGCAGCCACCAGAAGCTCTTCCACGTTCTCTGCTGTCACCAGCACAAAGCGTGTGTAGGAGTACTCTATGATGAGCTGCATCATACCCGGGGACACCCCAGGGATAGTGTGGACTGCTTTCTCTGAGTCGCTCCAGCGAGTGAAGAGGGCTCTGTGGGACGCAGAGTATAGAGATATCTGATGAGTAAACAGTACGCAACATTCTGTCCTGTGTAGTAATATATTTTCACTGTAGAAGTATAGGGTCTTAGCACAGTAGAAGTATAGTATCTTTTTAGGGTAGAAGTACAGTGTAGTATATGTTTACAGTAGAAGTACAGTATAGTATATGTTTACAGTAGAAGTACAGTATAGTATATGTTTACAGTAGAAGTACAGTATATTATATGTTTACAGTAGAAATACAGTATAGTATATGTTTACAGTAGAAGTACAGTATCATATCGGTTTACAGTAGAAGTGCAGTATATTATATGTTACAGTATAAGTACAGTATATTATATGTTTACAGTATAAGTACAGTATATTATATGTTTACAGTCGAAGTACAGTATACTATATGTTTACAGTATAAGTACAGTATTGTATATGTTTACAGTAGAAGTACAGTATAGTATATGTTTACAGTAGAAGTGCAGTATAGTATATTTTTACAGTATAAGTACAGTATATTATCTGTTTACAGTAGAAGTGCAGTATAGTATATTTTACAGTAGAAGTGCAGTATAGTATATGTTTACAGTATAAGTACAGTATATTATATGTTTACAGTAGAAGTACAGTATAATATATGTTTACAGTGTAAGTACAGTATTGTATATGTTTACATTAGAAGTACAGTATAGTATCTGTTTACAGTAGAAGTGCAGTATAGTATATGTTTACAGTAGAAGTACAGTATAGTATCTGTTTACAGTAGAAGTACAGTATATTATCTGTTTACAGTAGAAGTACAGTATATTATATTTTTACAGTATACGTACAGTATATTATATTTTTTACAGCAGAAGTACAGTATATTATCTTTTTACAGTATATATACAGTATATTATCTGTTTACAGTAGACGTACAGTATAGTATATGTTTACAGTAGAAGTACTGTATATTATCTGTGTACAGTAAAAAGTACAGTATGGTATCTGTTTACTAACCAAGCTAACCTGAACCAAGCTAACCTAAACCAAGCTAAACTGAAGCAAGATAACCTGAACCAAGCTAAACTGAACCAAGCTAAGCTTAACCAAGCTAACCTGAACCAAGCTAACCTGAACCAAGCTAACCTAAACCAAGCTAAGCTGAACCAAGCTAACCTGAACCAAGCTAACCTGAAACAAGCTAAGCTGAACAAGCTAACCTGAACCAAGCTTACCTGAAATAGTCGCTGCAGTCACACAGGAGGGCCTTGTGGGCATTCAACTCAGTGCTGTTGACTTTAATAACCACATCACAGAGCCTTCCCTCCAGACGCAGCTCATTAAGGATTGTACAGGACATTGTTTCCTTTTCCATGTGGGGATTTTAAATTGTATCTACAGAATATATTCAAGCTTACAGCCAAATAGCCAGGAACAACAAGTGAGATCTTCACTTGTCTTCTGAGATCTGAGAATTGTTGAATATATACTCTACACAAATGTTCTAGAATGTTTGATTATGACATCATACTGTGACATCAAAAATGTTCTAGAATGTTCTATTATGACATCATACGGTGCCATCACGAATGTTCTAGAATGTTTGATTATGACATCATACTGTGACATCACAAATGTTCTAGAATGTTCTATTATGACATCAAATGTTCTAGAATGTTCTATTATGACATCATACTGTGACATCCAGTGATGGTAATATTTTTCAGTAACGAGTAAACGGATTACTCTTCCAATCTTAATAACGCTGTTACCGTTACTGCCAAAAAATGCGGTGCGTTACTATGATTGAAGCTGTTTTTTTCAGATCAGACAGATCTCTGCGCTGAGAAGCAATACTTTTTTCCTTGGTTAGTGGGCAGTGCGCGATTGGCTGAGGTTGAGTAAAATGTCATGGTAAGCCAATCAGAGGTAGAGGTGGGCGGGTGTTCGAAATAATCCAGAGGCTGACACACAGCGACAACACAAGCGACTCAGTCAACGACAGACCGCGGTTCCGTGTACGTTTTGATAGTTTGTTTGGCAAGCCCAAATAATCCAAAACTAATCCAACGAACAACACAAGCGAGCAGTCAACGACAGACAGTCCATGAGCATTTTCTGTTCACTCTTGTGTTAGTTGTGTTGCAGCGCAGGGCACTACAGTAGTGGAGGCTACAGCCTTATCAACAGTGCTGCACTTCCTGGTTTAATAGCACAGTCTTCAGGTGCTCAGAGATATATTATGTATGTCATGCATGTCTTAAATGTCACGATTCGATTAGTTTAGATGATTAGATTAGATTCTTATATCTGTATGTTGTGTATGTCATAAATGTCATGAATTGAAAATGGGGGACCCTGATGTAAACAAGACGAAAGTCTCTCTGGTCTGCATCCCCTTAACAATTGTGTGTATTGAGCTGTACTGTACTGTACCCATTCTGCAATCTGTTCATTAAAATGTTCAATCAATCAGTATATATTTGTTATTTATTTTTGGTATAGTGCTTAACAAGCATAATTTAATGTTGCCCAGTTGTGGCCTGTTGAGGGGCAATACATATCAAAAGTTCCAAAACATCTATTGTGTTTGTATTTGTATGATCCACTATATAAACATAGTAATTATAATATCTACATACATGACATTTGATTGGAGGCTAGTCTCACTTTGTCCCACAGCAACATTAAAATAGTTTAGATTTGTGTATGTTGTTTATGTAAAAATTGTACTTGAAAGTAACACAATAGTTACTTTCTGAAGTAACTAGTTACTTTTATAATTTGTAACTGAGTAAGTAATTTAGTTACTTTTTGGAAGAAGTAACTAGTAACTGTAACTAGTTACTTTTTAAAAGTAACTTGCCCAACACTGGTGACATCACAACGGAACATGTTTGAGTACCATTTGAATAATTTAAATAATATGTTGACATTAAAAAAAGAACAAATAAAATGGAAAAAGAAACTACATAAAACAATGATACACATTATAATAAAATATTTAAGTAAAATGTATAGAAATAAAGAAAAATAAGACAATGAAATAAAGATAATAATTCATTTAAAAGCTATTTTAAAGAGGTAAGTTTTGAGCAGTGCCAACCGAGTCTGCTGTCCTAACAGACTTGGGGTCTGTAGGGTAAGCACTTATTCCCTCCGCCCTGAACATTTATGGAGATGTATGGGCCTTTTAAGTCAGTGGTAAAAGTGTCTTTCAAGGATAAGTGAGCTCCTGCACTGATTATTATAGTTCTGTAACTGAGGGGTACAATTCCCTGACTGTATTAATCAAGTACTGATATCATTAATCACTACCGTCTATGTACTTCTGGCCAATACTGTACATAAGTATTATTAGATTAGAACACTCCACAATAACACGGTTTTCCACACAGAATACTCGGTTAGAATATTTATTACATAAAAGGGATATTAGGTTACATCATATACTTTGCTTAGATTGCGCTTATAAGGCAAATAGAATGTGCAGGTAAATCAATAGTGCATATTAAGGATTATCTCTATGGTTATTCTGGGAAAGGGTGTACTACCGGTTGTAAGCCAGCAGAGGGGGCCTAAGCTCTATGCAAGTCCAGGGTTCAAGGAGGCAATATCACCCCTGTGGCAGCGGGGAGAGGCAGCCTGATCCCAGGGTGCGCGCCTTGCAGGTGAAGGTAGGAGCCGTGGAGCCTCTGGTTCGACAGAGACTGGCTTGAATGTTGTCCCCACGGGCACGTGGATCCCACAGTAGCAGTGGGGTAGGTGGTTCTCTGTTCCAGCAGCTTGGTCAAAGCAATGAAGAATAATAATCCTTGCCCGGAGAGTGGCACTGCCGGTGGGGTGTAAATCCCCAGTGGTGCTGCTGCTCCGGTGTAGATATCCTCTCCGGTGCGGTAGTGCACGGTTGATCTTGACGTTACTATACTATTGGCACGGGCAATAAGTGCTCTATGTCGACGCACAATTACTCACTCCACGTGGTCTTTGACTCGTAATGAAGGTTTACTAATGAATAGAGAACGATACGACAAACAGACGTATTTAGGATAACACGAGACTATATTGGGGCAATGCGAGCCCTGCTGTACCGCACGTTGCGTAGTGGGTAAGGCTTTACTCGGTAACTGAACCAGACTGAACTGAAGACGAACTGAAGAGGGAACTGCAAGGGGGGTTCTACATTTCTTGCGCCATATATATATGTGCCGTGAACAAACAGCACCTATCTCATTTCTGTCGCCTCTCGGTCTCGTAGCCGTGGGCGAAAGCGGGCATGTTTGGGCAAGTCCTGGCGGCAGCTTTCAAGTCAGCTCGAGGGGGTAAGGCTTTACTCGGTACCTGGCGCCAGGGGATCGCTTCCAATAGGGGAATGAATATTATGGTCTGTCCTGCTAGACTAAAGGGATATTCAGTGCATATTGTACAAGGAATATACAGGGGATATCAAACGATATGCAGATAGTATACATGGGATCTCAGGCAATAAATATATATATTCGGTTTAATCTGACCCTTTGTAACAGCCGCCCCCTAATTAGTCCCACCTAATTAGCTAAGCAGGGACAGATTAAGCCGCACTGTCCACTACTCAATGTCTGTGAGGGGTCGGGCAGTTCACAAAGTCAGGGGTCATGGTCGTCATTAGGCAAGTCGGGGAGCCTTGGCGACTCGATCAGCCTCACCACGGGTCGGTTGTAGATCCGCCCTTGGCCGAGCACTTCTGCCACTCTGACCGTTCCGTCGGCACCAGTGGTCACTTTGCTTACGCGGCCGGCCGGCCACGCAGCTCGGGGTGGTGACTGGTCTATGGTCTTGACGGCTGGACGGGATGAAGGGGGGCTTAGGAGGAAGCGGGCCTGAGACTGCTTTGATCTGGGCTTGGCTGTGCTTTCTCCTCCTCCGTCTGTTTCTCTTGTTCGCTCTGTACCCCGTGTGAGGAGGGGCCGGTCCTGGCCGCCCCGTCAAGGAGTCGCTTGGGGTGCTGGGTTCGAGGTCAGCTACGTCTGAAGCGCAGCTGAGGGGGGTGGAGTTCCGAACTCCCTCTGGTACCCACGGTTCTCTCACGGGCCTCTCGCTTAATGTCAATAGCCTCTGCTGTACGGGGGAGAGGCCGGTGTCTTCTTCTGTCGCTCTGGAGTGGAGGCAGCTAGTGGCTGCTGTTCGGTTGAGAGATTTAGCGAGGGGGCCTTGCAATGTCCATCCTAGGCGGGTCTCGACTGCTGCAGGACAGCCTCGGGGGCCTGTATGGACCCGGTCAATCGGGACTATGAGTTCTGCATGGTCGGAGCCTATCAACAGGGTCGGGGTGACGCCGTCTATGAGCGGGATAGGTAGTTGACGCAGGTGCACATATTTATCCATCAACTTGGTGACAGGGTAGGTGTACTGCGATAGTCCTATTTCTTGGCTGGTGAAAGCATTTGTGATCTTGTACCGTCGCTCTGGCTGCCCGCTTGCTGCGATAGTGAAGGAGACATTTTCGCCCTTTATCGTCTTTAAATCTCTTCTTATTGTCCAAATCGTCATTTGGTTCTCGCTCCCCCGCAGTCCCAGCTGGGCCGCAGCGGACGCGAGCAGAAGGGTCTTCTCTGACCCGTCATCAAGGACGGCGTAAGTGTCCATGACTTTGTCCCCGTGGCTCAGGAGCACTCTGACCACTTTGAGGAGCACTCGGGGGGTCTCGCTGTGCTGGTCAATGTGGAGCACTCCTGTCTCGGGTGGTGACGTAGACTCTATATGGTACGAGTCGCACCTTGTCCGCCAGTGTCTGCCGTAGCAGTCGGGACAGAAGGGAGCGGTCTGATGGAACTTCGGTGCTGGTGCCACCGCCTCGGCATGGTAAATGACCGCGACGGGCCCACTCTGTTGTCCTGGGTGACGCTTGTTGATGTCGTGCAGGACCTCCAGGTGGGTGCCACCGCACCTGCTGCACTTTTTCTTCAGGTGGCACTCAGCTGCTAGGTGGCTGCGCGCGCAGCGGAAGCAGCGGCGGTGGTCCTTGACCCACTGGCTCACATCATCCGTGGTCAGCTTCTTGAAATCTTCGCACTGATGGAGCCGATGTTCTCCCGCACAGTACTGGCACTCAATCTTCCACTGGTCCTCTTTCGTCGAGGGGGTGTTGTGGTTGGAGTGCTGCGGTACTGACTCTGATTGGTGCATGACAGTCACCGATCTTCTTCCATCATTTATTCTCCTGGGTCCTTCTCTGGAGCCAGGGGTGCTCCGTCCGAATGTATCTAGCCGTAAGCTGCTGACTTCTCTCGCCAGGAAGTCGGCTAGATCGAGGAGGTTCGGTTCGGGGCCATTAGGGTCTCGGTGGTCTCTCTGCCGCCTAAAGCGCTCCTGTCGGGGGGCGGTAGCTTCTCCAAGATCCTCTCTACATTTGAGTTGGCGTATAGTTCATGCCTACCCTTTTCCCTCTGCGCTCCCAGCATCCCTACCAGGGACTGCACTCTGATGGACAGGTCGTCCAGTGCTCGATTGTCTGTGGCTGGGGGTAGGCGGTCAATATGCCTTATCTCTTCTATCACGTAATCCCATATACGTCCATATCTCTGGTCCAGCGCTGCAAGGGCCGCTGTGTATGGTGTCGAAGAGGAGGCGTAGGCCAGCGCTATATTGTGCGCTCGCGGTACTTTCAGGTGCTTCAGTAATATTGCATACTTGTGGCGTTCATCAGCGACATCCACCATCATTGTCTCTAAGCACATCCGGAGCTCCGTGTACTGTGCTCGATTCTCATGGATGAAGTCTGGAATTGACGGCGTGGCGATGTATGACGCTGTGGGTGACTGATACATCGGTGAGCGTTGGGGGAGAGGCCTCCTAGGCGAGTCTCCTCTTGCGTGTCGTCTTGGGCTGGTACTTGGTGGGTACCGAAGGTCGGGTACCCAGGTGCTGTTCCTCGGGGCTGACGGTGCGTCAAACTCACCCGTGAGTTGAGTCGGGGGTTTGTAGCGCAGGGCCTCGGGGCTGACTTCTGGGCTGTACTGGACCTCCTGGTCCTGAGTACGTTGCTGCGGGTCGGGGCTGTACTGGGCCTCCTGGGCCAGAGCACGTTGCTGCTGGTCGGCTTGACACCCCTCCTCTTCCTCCTCCTCTTCCTCTGCTAGGACCTGGAGTCTTCTGTTCAGTCTCTCGGCGTGGTTCGGTTCTGTACCCCGGTTGCTAGGTCTCGTATGGACCGGCTGGGGAGGGGGTTCAGAGACGTGGACAGGCTCCTCCTGTAGGCGGGGTTCGGAGACGTGGACAGGATCCTCCTGTAGGCGGGGTCCCGGGTCGCTTCGTCGGGTAGGGGAATGTGTCCTAGACCCATGTCTTGACGACCTCTGGGAGCTCCGTGCGGAGTGAGGGGGTGTCGCCATGGCAACCAGTTTGTCCATCAGCTCCGCCTGCAGCCGGTCGCGCTCTGCCTCGCGCCGGGCATGGGCTGCGTCGCGCGCTGCTTCGCGCTGGGCATTGACGATGTCGCGCTGCGCATTGGCGCTGGCCTGGGCAGCGTCGCGCTGTGCGTTGGCGACGTCGCGCTGGGCATTGGCGCTGGCATGGGCGGCGTGGAGCTGTGCATTTGCGACGTCGGCGCGGCTTCGCTCGATGTTCTCTTCTGTCTGGAGGCGTCTGGTCTCCAGCCTTATGCGTTCGTCTTCGCTCCTTTGTTGCGCCTGGAAGCGCTCTCGCTCACCTGCGAAATGTTCGCGCTCGCACGTCTGTTGCGCTTGAAGTCGATCGCGTTCGGTGGAGGCTGCCAGGGTGGCGATGAGTGCTTGCGCCAGCATCTTGTCCGCCTCGCTGGGGGAAGACGCCGTTCGGGGCGATCGGCTCCCGGCAGTACTGGTTGGAGATCCATTCTCCTGTTGCGTACCGAGGAGATCCGTCTCCTGGGTGCGCGTCTCTTTAGGGTTGTCTTCCTCCCGGAGCTGATCGGGGGCTATTTGTTCGGTATTGTCTGGGGGTAAAGTCGTGTCAGTTCCCTCCTGGTCCCCACCGTGAGCTTGGTCAGTTACATTAGCACCCACTAGGGCCTCTGTGGTCGGGGTAACCTGGTTGTTAGGGTCAGACATAATTTTACTTTCTACTTTTTCCGCGTTTAACTTCCCTTTAAAGCTAGGTATTGGACTGACAGAGTATGCCTCTAGGTAGGGAGGTGGCTGTCGTCTGCGCTGCGGGCGATCTAGCTTAGGAGAACCGTTTGTGGAGTGTTCGTCATCGGCCATGCCAATATTAATATTATATTAATATTACGCTAATTATTATCCGGCTCGAAGGACCAATTGTAACTGAGGGGTACAATTCCCTGACTGTATTAATCAAGTACTGATATCATTAATCACTACTGTCTATGTACTTCTGGCCAATACTGTACATAAGTATTATTAGATTAGAACACTCCACAATAACACGGTTTTCCACACAGAATACTCGGTTAGAATATTTATTACATAAAAGGGATATTAGGTTACATCATATACTTTGCTTAGATTGCGCTTATAAGGCAAATAGAATGTGCAGGTAAATCAATAGTGCATATTAAGGATTATCTCTATGGTTATTCTGGGAAAGGGTGTACTACCGGTTGTAAGCCAGCAGAGGGGGCCTAAGCTCTATGCAAGTCCAGGGTTCAAGGAGGCAATATCACCCCTGTGGCAGCGGGGAGAGGCAGCCTGATCCCAGGGTGCGCGCCTTGCAGGTGAAGGTAGGAGCCGTGGAGCCTCTGGTTCGACAGAGACTGGCTTGAATGTTGTCCCCATGGGCACGTGGATCCCACAGTAGCAGTGGGGTAGGTGGTTCTCTGTTCCAGCAGCTTGGTCAAAGCAATGAAGAATAATAATCCTTGCCCGGAGTGTGGCACTGCCGGTGGGGTGTAAATCCCCAGTGGTGCTGCTGCTCCGGTGTAGATATCCTCTCCGGTGCGGTAGTGCACGGTTGATCTTGACGTTACTATACTATTGGCACGGGCAATAAGTGCTCTATGTCGACGCACAATTACTCACTCCACGTGGTCTTTGACTCGTAATGAAGGTTTACTAATGAATAGAGAACGATACGACAAACAGACGTATTTAGGATAACACGAGACTATATTGGGGCAATGCGAGCCCTGCTGTACCGCACGTTGCGTAGTGGGTAAGGCTTTACTCGGTAACTGAACCAGACTGAACTGAAGACGAACTGAAGAGGGAACTGCAAGGGGGGTTCTACATTTCTTGCGCCATATATATATGTGCCGTGAACAAACAGCACCTATCTCATTTCTGTCGCCTCTCGGTCTCGTAGCCGTGGGCGACAGCGGGCATGTTTGGGCAAGTCCTGGCGGCAGCTTTCAAGTCAGCTCGAGGGGGTAAGGCTTTACTCGGTACCTGGCGCCAGGGGATCGCTTCCAATAGGGGAATGAATATTATGGTCTGTCCTGCTAGACTAAAGGGATATTCAGTGCATATTGTACAAGGAATATACAGGGGATATCAAACGATATGCAGATAGTATACATGGGATCTCAGGCAATAAATATATATATTCGGTTTAATCTGACCCTTTGTAACAAGTTCAATATTCAATATTTGATCACCAACCCCCCCCCCAAAAGCATAAAAAGGCCCCTCCCACCCAAAAAGGCCCCCCAAAAATAGCACAGGCCCAGTGCCCTTTTCAGCCTTTGAGCACCTGCCCCTCTAAAGTCCTGTGCACGTCCCTGGGCACAGGGAAAACATACTAGGAACTAATATGATACTTTAAAATTGTTTTAATATATATTTATTTTTGGGGGCTCCAGAAAAAAGAGCACATGTGTCCACAGTCTCATCTCTGCCCTGTGTGTGTGAACTTGAATACAACTTGAATACAAAAACACTTCATATATTTAATATTATTTCATCTCCCGACAGCCAGGGGCTGCCACCCAAGATATTTAATTTAAGACTTTATAATACCTTTTAAGGCCTTGAATTGAGAATTATATTTAATACCCCGCGGAGGCCCTGGCTGTTCTCCAGCTGCTCAGGCGTTGTGGTCTGGTCATTACGCTCACATGCTTGTTTCAACAACCAGGAGTCAGTCAGTCACTTGCCTCCTCTATAAGCCAGTTCCCGGATCCGGCAAAAATAAAATTCACATGTTATTTCCTATTGTATTTTACAGCTCTGTTTTTGATTTATGAATATGAAGTGTTTCCTTAAGCTGAACCCCAGAGAGACAAATCCTGCAGCTGCTCCACATACAGTGAAGAGTGGAACAACTCCTAGGACACTGTGACAGTAACCATGGTGATTTAACTCCTAGAACACTATGACAGTAACCATGGTGATTTAACTCCTAGGACACTATGACAGTAACCATGGTGATTTAACTCATACGACACTATGACAGTAACCATGGTGATTTAACTCCCAGGACACTGTGACAGTAACCATGGTGATTTAACTCCCAGGACACTGTGACAGTAACCATGGTGATTTAACTCCCAGGACACTATGAGTATGACAGTAACCATGGTGATTTAACTCCCAGGACACTATAGTAACCATGGTGATTTAACTCCCAGGACAGTATAACAGTAACCATGGTGATTTAACTCATAGGACACTATGACAGTAACCATGGTGATTTAACTCCCAGGACACTATGACAGTAACCATGGTGATTTAACTCCCAGGACACTATGACAGTAACCATGGTGATATAACTCCTAGGACACTATGACAGTAGCCATGGTGATTTACCTCCCAGGACACTGTGACAGTAACCATGGTGATATAACTCCCAGGACACTATGACAGTAACCATGGTGATATAACTCCCAGGACACTATGACAGTAACCATGGTGATATAACTCCCAGGACACTATGACAGTAACCATGGTGATTTAACTCCCAGGACACTATGACAGTAACCATGGTGATTTAACTCCCAGGACACTATGACAGTAACCATGGTGATATAACTCCCAGGACACTATGACAGTAACCATGGTGATATAACTCCCAGGACACTATGACAGTAACCATGGTGATTTAACTCCCAGGACACTATGACAGTAACCATTGTGACTTTACTGGGATATGAGTCAGAGCTGTAATAATTTAAATAAAACTCATTTGGATGCAATAGCTTAACTAAAATTCCCCAAGTGCACCATTTTGGTTACTAATTTATTGTCAATGTATCAAACAACCACAAAATTAAAGTCTTGATTGCTCTGATTTCCATATTAGGGAGACGAGGACTGTTGGAATAACACTATACATTCTGTTTTAGGGCGGATTTTCCCCTTTGAATTGAAATGTATCTGAATAGAAGCAGTGTGTTATACCATAATAGAAGCAGTATATGATATCTGAATAGGAGCAATGTGTGATATCTGAATAGGAGCAATGTGTGATACCAGAATAGGAGCAGAGTGTGATATCAGAATAGGAGCAGTATTATGATAGCAGAATAGGAGCAGTGTGTGATACCAGAATAGGAGCAGTATTATGATAGCAGAATAGGAGCAGTGTGTGATAGCAGAATAGGAGCAGTATTATGATAGCAGAATAGGAGCAGTATTATGATAGCAGAATAGGAGCAGTGTGTGATACCAGAATAGGAGCAGTGTGTGATACCAGAATAGGAGCAGTGTGTGATACCAGAATAGGAGCAGTGTGTGATACCAGAATAGGAGCAGTATTATGATAGCAGAATAGGAGCAGTGTGTGATAGCAGAATAGCAGCAGTATATAATACCACAACACAACAGCAGCCAGGTGGATCGGGGGCAGGTGCTGGTTGTAATTCCACACCTGTGAAAAGGCCAGACATATGACAGGGTAAACAATTGCTCCTGACACCAAAGTACAACCTGGATGACCACCGGTAATGTAGTGTGTGCGTGTGTGTGTGTGTGTGTGTGTGTGTGTGTGTGTGTGTGTGTGTGTGTGTGTGTGTGTGTGTGTGTGTGTGTGTGTGTGTGTGTGTGTGTGTGTGTGTGTGTGTGTGTGTGTGTGTGTGTGTGTGTGTGCACTCAACTGCACGTCTGTCTGTGCCTTTCCGGGTGTGCTCATGATGTCATTACACAAAAACATATGTGTGTGTGTGTGTGTGTGTGTGTGTGTGTGTGTGTGTGTGTGTGTGTGTGTGTGTGTGTGTGTAGTTCTTGAGTGTCCATCACACCTTGCATATGTGTGCTGTATTTTTGTGTGTGCTAGACCAGCCTTTTTACACTGCTATGAGACACAGGTGGAAAGATAGAGAATGAAAGGGAAGAGATAGAGTGGGGGTTACAGAAAGAGAGGAGTCAGACAGAGAGGATGAGAGAGAAAGAGAGGGACAGCGAGGGGTAGACACATATAGAGAAAGATAGAGGGAGAGAGAGAGAGAGGGGGAGAGAGTAGCCTAATACAGTACATGTTGCCATGACTAATTTCATGGCATGTCATTTCAAACCTTTATTTCAACTCGTGAGACACCCTTATTTACAGTGATGACGAGCTTACAAAACAAGACAGTTAACAGTAGATTCATACATATAAGCACAACAAATAAGAATAACACAAAAACAATAAAGATCAGTTAATACAGTTACAAGTTGACACATCATATTTTGAAATGCAGCAAGAGAAGGAAGAACCTCCAACTTCAGAGTCAGTTAGAGGGCATTCCTGGTGTTGGAAGCATCAAAGAAAAAGTTATTCCTAGTTCAGAGCGAAGAACCAGCCATTTGAACGTGTAGAATAGGTTCCAAGATCCCATTCCAACAATGTTGTGATGTACTGTATCATGTAAGTGGGAAGCGTACCGATAAGGGTTTTCAAAATAAACAAATACCAACCTTTTAACCGAGAGCCATCCAACCTTTTCATAAAGGACACAGTGGTGGGCATCATAGTCCGTCCCCAGTAATACATCTGAGGGCCGAATGATAGACAGAGTCCAGCGGTTTGAGAATCTGCAGCATGAATCTGCAGCATGCTTATCACATCACCATGGTCAAAGAGAAGTCGCCTATTCTCAGTCCTTGCGCCACAATGGTGGAATGAACTACCCGCCCCAGTTAGGACAGCCGAAACCTGTCCAATCTTTCGCCGTCGACTAAAGACGCACTTCTTCAACCATTATCTGAATTAACCCTAACTAACCTTACTGTCATGCACTTGTCCTAATAAACTAACCTACACTGTAGCACCCAACACTTTGATGAACATTGTTACTCAGCTGATAGAGTTGTGCCCTTCCTGATGACTTGTCGTACAGAACTTGTAAGTTGCTTTGGATAAAAGCGTCAGCTAAATGACTCAATGTAAATGTAAATGGACCAAAATGTATTGAAGAAAACAGCTTCTACAATCCTCTTTCTACTGATCACAGGAAAACTGGATCTATTTCTGTTCAGGAAGCCAATTTTCCGTCTTAGCTTGGAAGCAAAAATATCCACATGGAACTTAAATTAACTTTTCGAGCAATTCGTCAAAACATGACCTCCTACTTCAGCAACTAATTTAATTGCTTTTAGATCAGGTCCAGTGGCACATTTTATATTACATCAAACTGGAAGAATTTATTTGGGAACAAAGTGGGCAAGTTGTCCATGTCAATGTCAATCAAAAATCAAGAACAAAGCCACTAAACCCATAAACTATTGTCACTCTTCAGGGTAAGGCGATTGAGATTGTTCCTTTATATAAGTACTTAGATATTCTTCTTGATGAGTCTCTCTCTTTCAAACCACACATTCAGCATCTTGTGAAGAAACTGAAGCTGAAATTGGCATTTTATTTGAGAAATAGAGCTTGTCTCTCATTTGAGGCTAAAATAAGGCTTGTTATTGCCTGTGCATCATTGCGGTAATGTTCTGTACGCGTCGTCTGAGTGTCTGAGTATGATTGATGCTGTCTATCACAGCTAGTTGATGTTTGTGACAAATTGTAAGGCGCCGACTCATCACTGTACCCTGTATGCCCGGGTTGGCTGGTCTGCACTGGCCATTCGCAGACTTGTGCATTGGTACATATTGATTTAAAAAGGCAATTTTCTGTCTCCTCCCCTCTTACTTTTGTACTATGAACACGGTCCAGAAAGGTGTTCAGAGTAATTTTTGACGTTCTCAAAGTCTGCTCCTATTGTCTGTTCCCAATGTTCGTACTGAAATGGGAATGAAAGCATTTAGTTATGCTGCTCCCTCGGCTTTGAACATGTTACAGAATGACCTGAAACTCTCTGGCTATGTATCACCGGATGCTTTTAAATGCCTCCTGAAGGGACTAGAGGTTGAATCAATGTCGTTGTTTTAAATTGCCCTAATAGTATATTCTGCTAACCAGAGGATGTGACCAGTATGCCCCACTACCCAGAGGACCTGACCAGTATGACCCACTACCCAGAGGATGTGACCAGTATGATCCACTACCCAGAGGACATGACCAGTATGACCCACTACCCAGAGGACGTGACCAGTATGACCCACTACCCAGAGGACATGACCAGTATGACCCACTACCCAGAGGACATGACCAGTATGACCCACTACCCAGAGGACGTGACCAGTATGACCAGTATGACCCACTACCCAGAGGACGTGACCAGTATGACCCACTACCCAGAGGACGTGACCAGTATGACCCACTACCCAGAGGACATGACCAGTATGACCCACTACCCAGAGGACGTGACCAGTATGACCCACTACCCAGAGGACATGACCAGTATGACCCACTACCCAGAGGACGTGACCAGTATGACCCACTACCCAGAGGACATGACCAGTATGACCCACTACCCAGAGGACATGACCAGTATGATGCAGGACGTGGCCGGTGAAGCAGGGAGGAAGTAATACTAGGAGCAAGCTGTTCAGAGACCGTGAGACACTCAGATAAAGACAAAAGGCAAGACGACAGAGCAGAGATCCTGAGACATTCAGAGCAGACTTTAAAAAGGCAAGGCAGCTTTACACCGATACTGTACCAACATGCAAAGTCTCAGACAAAACTGTAAGAGTTAACAACAGCACCTACAGTTCCATCAGATTCAAACACCCAGCTTTCAACTACCAGAGTTACAGCTCCCAGCAGCGAGGCAGCACCATAGCCCAGTATCTCCAGTCCAGCCCTCCACAGAGACCAGAGTCCAGCCCTCCACAGAGACCAGAGTCCAGCCCTGCACAGAGACCAGAGTCCAGACCAAAGTCCAGCCCTCCACAGAGACCAGAGTCCAGCCCTCCACAGAGACCAGAGTCCAGACCAGAGTCCAGCCCTCCACAGAGACCAGAGTCCAGCCCTCCACAGAGACCAGAGTCCAGACCAGAGTCCAGCCCTCCACAGAGACCAGAGTCCAGCCCTCCACAGAGACCAGAGTCCAGCCCTCCACAGAGACCAGAGTCCAGACCAGAGTCCAGCCCTCCACAGAGACCAGAGTCCAGCCCTCCACAGAGACCAGAGTCCAGCCCTCCACAGAGACCAGAGTCCAGCCCTCCACAGAGACCAGAGTCCAGCCCTCCACAGAGACCAGAGTCCAGCCCTGCACAGAGACCAGAGTCCAGCCCTCCACAGAGTCCAGAGTCCAGCCCTCCACAGAGACCAGAGTCCAGCCCTCCACAGAGACCAGAGTCCAGCCCTCCACAGAGTCCAGAGTCCAGCCCTCCACAGAGTCCAGAGTCCAGCCCTCCACAGAGACCAGAGTCCAGCCCTCCACAGAGACCAGAGTCCAGCCCTCCACAGAGACCAGAGTCCAGCCCTCCACAGAGACCAGAGTCCAGCCCTCCACAGAGACCAGAGTCCAGCCCTCCACAGAGACCAGAGTACAGCCCTCCAAAGAGACCAGAGTCCAGACCAGAGTCCAGCCCTCCACAGAGACCAGAGTCCAGCCCTCCACAGTCGACCAGGCAACCGGAGCCCAAGCCGGCAGAGTCCCCCCCACTATAACACTATAAATCAGGCAGGCGGTGGTGTCGGGCCTCCAGAGCACATATCTGGAGCAGTGTACTGTTTAGGAGCACAGCCTGACACGGTTCAAGCCGCGTCGCCCCCCGGGAGGCAGCCCAGCTCTGCACAGGTAGTGGCCGACCACTCAGACATCGGAGAGGTGGAGCCACCGCTATAACTCATCCGGAAGATTCCTGGTTAGAGGGGGGGGGGGCAAATACAGGCTGTTGCCTGCTCCTTTAGTTGCAAATTGTATTCTGTATTGTACTGTACTGTATTGAATCACCGTTGCGTTGAATTTAAATGTGATTGAACGGCACAGACCCATGATTTATCTCTAGCAGTAAACGGCAAGATATGACAGATGCCCACTGTCACTCAAACTATAGAGACGAGAGAGACACTCACTGTCCCTCAAACTATAGAGAGAGACACCAACTGTCCCTCAAACTATAGAGAGGAGACACTCACTGTCCCTCAAACTATAGAGAGAGACACTCACTGTCCCTCAAACTATAGAGAGGAGACACTCACTGTCCCTCAAACTATAGAGAGAGACACCAACTGTCCCTCAAACTATAGAGAGAGACACTCACTGTCCCTCAAACTATAGAGAGGAGACACTCACTGTCCCTCAAACTATAGAGAGAGACACCAACTGTCCCTCAAACTATAGAGAGAGACACTCACTGTCCCTCAAACTATAGAGAGAGACACCAACTGTCCCTCAAACTATAGAGAGGAGACACCAACTGTCCCTCAAACTATAGAGAGAGACACTCACTGTCCCTCAAACTATAGAGACAGACACTCACTGTCCCTCAAACTATAGAGACAGACACTCACTGTCCCTAAAAACTATAGAGAGAGACACTCACTGTCCCTCAAACTATAGAGAGAGACACCCACTGTCCCTCAAACTATAGAGACAAGACACTCACTGTCACTCAAACTATCGGGACGAGAGAGACAATCACTGTCCCTAAAACTATAGAGACAAGACACTCACTGTCCCTCAAACTATAGAGAGAGACACTCACTGTCCCTCAAACTATAGAGACAAGACAGACACCCACTGTCCCTCAAACTATAGAGACAAGACACTCACTGTCACTCAAACTATCGGGACGAGAGAGACAATCACTGTCCCTAAAACTATAGAGACAAGACACTCACTGTCACTCAAACTATTGGGACGAGAGAGACAATCACTGTCCCTCAAACTATAGAGAGAGACACTCACTGTCCCTCAAACTATAGAGACAGACGCCCACTGTCCTTCAAACTATAGAGACAAGACACTCACTGTCCCTCAAACGATAGAGAGAGACACTCACTGTCCCTCAAACTATAGAGACAGACACTCACTGTCCTTCAAACTATAGAGACAGACGCCCACTGTCCTTCAAACTATAGAGACAAGACACTCACTGTCCCTCAAACTATAGAGACAGACACTCACTGTCACTCAAACTATAGAGACAGACACTCACTGTCACTCAAACTATAGAGACAAGACACTCACTGTCCCTCAAACTATAGAGACAGACACTCACTGTCCCTCAAACTATAGAGACAGACACTCACTGTCCCTCAAACTATAGAGACAAGACACCCACTGTCCCTCAAACTATAGAGACAGACGCCCACTGTCCTTCAAACTATAGAGACAAGACACTCACTGTCCCTCAAACTATAGAGACAAGACACTCACTGTCACTCAAACTATCGGGACGAGAGAGACAATCACTGTCCCTCAAACTATAGAGAGAGACACTCACTGTCCCTCAAACTATAGAGAGAGACACCAACTGTCCCTCAAACTATAGAGAGAGACACTCACTGTCCCTCAAACTATAGAGAGAGACAATCACTGTCCCTCAAACTATAGAGAGGAGACACTCACTGTCCCTCAAACTATAGAGAGAGACACCAACTGTCCCTCAAACTATAGAGAGAGACACTCACTGTCCCTCAAACTATAGAGAGAGACACCAACTGTCCCTCAAACTATAGAGACAAGACAGACACTCACTGTCCCTCAAACTATAGAGACAAGACAGACACCCACTGTCCCTCAAACTATAGAGACGAGAGAGGCACTGTCCCTCAAACTATAGAGACAGACACCCACTCTCCCTCAAACTATAGAGACGAGAGAGGCACTGTCCTTCAAACTATAGAGACAAGACACTCACTGTCCCTCAGACTATAGAGAAGAGACACCCACTGTCCCTCAAACTATAGAGACAAGACAGACACCCACTGTCCATCAAACTATAGAGACAGACGCCCACTGTCCCTCAATCTATAGAGACAGACACTCACTGTCCTTCAAACTATAGAGACAGACGCCCACTGTCCCTCAAACTATAGAGACAAGACACTCACTGTCCCTCAAACTATAGAGACAGACGCCCACTGTCCATCAAACTATAGAGACAAGACACTCACTGTCCCTCAAACTATAGAGACAGACGCCCACTGTCCCTCAAACTATAGAGACAAGACACTCACTGTCCCTCAAACTATAGAGACAGACGCCCACTGTCCCTCAAACTATAGAGACAGACACTCACTGTCCGTCAAACTATAGAGACAGACACCCACTGTCCTTCAAACTATAGAGACAGACGCCCACTGTCCCTCAAACTATAGAGACAGACACTCACTGTCCGTCAAACTATAGAGACAGACACCCACTGTCCTTCAAACTATAGAGACAGACGCCCACTGTCCCTCAAACTATAGAGACAAGACACTCACTGTCCTTCAAACTATAGAGACAGACACTCACTGTCCTTCAAACTATAGAGACAGATGCCCACTGTCCCTCAAACTATAGAGACAGACACTCACTGTCCTTCAAACTATAGAGACAGACACTCACTGTCCTTCAAACTATAGAGACAGACACTCACTGTCCTTCAAACTATAGAGACAGATGCCCACTGTCCCTCAAACTATAGAGACAAGACACTCACTGTCACTCAAACTATAGAGACAAGACACTCACTGTCACTCAAACTATCGGGACGAGAGAGACAATCACTGTCCCTCAAACTATAGAGACAAGACACTCACTGTCACTCAAACTATTGGGACGAGAGAGACAATCACTGTCCCTCAAACTATAGAGAGAGACACTCACTGTCCCTCAAACTATAGAGACAAGACAGACACCCACTGTCCCTCAAACTATAGAGACGAGAGAGGCACTCACTGTCCCTCAAACTATAGAGACAAGACAGACACCCACTGTTCCTCAAACTATAGAGACAAGACAGGCACCCACTGTCCCTCAAACTATAGAGACAGACACCCACTGTCCCTCAAACTATAGAGACAGACGCCCACTGTCCCTCAAACTATAGAGACAGACACCCACTGTCCCTCAAACTATAGAGCCAGATGCCCACTGTCCTTCAAACTATAGAGACAAGACACTCACTGTCCCTCAGACTATAGAGAAGAGACACCAACTGTCCCTCAAACTATAGAGAAGAGACACCCACTGTCCCTCAAACTATAGAGACAAGACAGACACCCACTGTCCCTCAAACTATAGAGACAAATGCCCACTGTCCCTCAAACTATAGAGAGAGACACTCACTGTCCCTCAAACTATAGAGACAGACACCCACTGTCCATCAAACTATAGAGACAGACACTCACTGTCCCTCAAACTATAGAGACAAGACAGACACCCACTGTCCCTCAAACTATAGAGCCAGATGCTCACTGTCCCTCAAACTATAGAGACAAGACAGACACACGCTGTCCCTCAAACTATAGAGACAAGACACCAACTGTCCCTCAAACTATAGAGAAGAGACACCCACTGTCCCTCAAACTATAGAGACAAATGCCCACTGTCCCTCAAACTATAGAGAGAGACACTCACTGTCCCTCAAACTATAGAGACAGACACCCACTGTCCCTCAAACTATAGAGACAGACACCCACTGTCCATCAAACTATAGAGACAGACACCCACTGTCCCTCAAACTATAGAGACAGACACCCACTGTCCCTCAAACTATAGAGACAGACGCCCAATGTCCCTCAAACTATAGAGACAAGACACTCACTGTCCCTCAAACTATAGAGACAGACACTCACTGTCCCTCAAACTATAGAGACAGACACTCACTGTCCCTCAAACTATAGAGACAGACGCCCACTGTCCCTCAAACTATAGAGACAGACACTCACTGTCCCTCAAACTATAGAGACAGACACTCACTGTCCCTCAAACTATAGAGACAGACACCCACTGTCCCTCAAACTATAGAGACAAGACACTCACTGTCCCTCAAACTATAGAGACAGACACTCACTGTCCCTCAAACTATAGAGACAGACACTCACTGTCCCTCAAACTATAGAGACAGACGCCCACTGTCCCTCAAACTATAGAGACAGACACCCACTGTCCCTCAAACTATAGAGACAGACACCCACTGTCCTTCAAACTATAGAGACAGACACTCACTGTCCCTCAAACTATAGAGACAGACACTCACTGTCCCTCAAACTATAGAGACAGACACTCACTGTCCCTCAAACTATAGAGACAGACACTCACTGTCCCTCAAACTATAGAGACAGACACCCACTGTCCCTCAAACTATAGAGACAGACGCCCACTGTCCCTCAAACTATAGAGACAGACACTCACTGTCCCTCAAACTATAGAGACAGACACCCACTGTCCCTCAAACTATAGAGACAGACGCCCACTGTCCCTCAAACTATAGAGACAGACACCCACTGTCCCTCAAACTATAGAGACAGACACCCACTGTCCCTCAAACTATAGAGACATGACCCTCACTGTCCCTCAAACTGTAGAGACGAGATTCTGGAAGAGATGGAACAACTTAAACAATAAAAAAGACAACCTGGCCCCACACATTGGTAACATTCAGAACCAGAAGGACACACAGACACACAAAACACTGACCGCTCTCCTTATAGTATATTTGCATCAGCATTAGCATGCTAACACTAACAAACACACATCTCCAATTATAGTTATTAGCATTAGCACTAGATGGTAATAAGAAGCATAGGGAGGCTGTTAGGAGTTAGGATGCAACTTTCACACCAATAGGCTAAAGCCTCGAGTTGAATGGACCTATCTCAAACCCTGCCCTCTTTTCTTGATCCTCCAATCACAACTGTTGCTTACCTCGGATGTCCGAGGTAAGCGACAGTTGTGATTGGAGGATCAAGAAAAGAGGGCAGGGTTTGAGATAGGTCTATTGAATTGAGAGACAGAGTGAGAGAGAAAGAATGAGTGAGAGTGAGACAGAGGGAGAAAGACAGAGTGAGTGAGAGTGAGAGTGAGACAGAGAGAAAAAGACAGAGGGATAAAGACAGAGTGAGAGATAAAAAGACAGAAAGGGTGAGATAGAAATAAAGGCAGAGAGTGAGAGAAAGAGGGGAAGACAGTGAGAAAGAGGTAGTGCGAGAGACAGGGGTGTATAGAATAGAATAGAATAAAATAAAATAAAATAGAAATACTTTATTCATCCCAAGGGAAATTTGGCACTACAAATCGCTCACAGTAAACAGTAGACATTTGGACAGACAGAAACAAAAGTCACGAATAAGAATAAAATAAGCCTAAAAATAAAATACGGTCCGGGATATACAGTTCAGTTCCTATGCCACATTCTAATATAAAATATACAGTAAAAATATACAGTAAGTGTACATTTTTTTATGTAAAAGTCCAGGAAGATAGTAGTGTCACCATGTGCTCAGAAACGGCACAGTGATGCATTACAAAGTCTGATGGCTGTCGGAATTAAGGACTTCCTGTGCCGTTCAGTGCTACATCTTGGGAGTCTAGTCTAGCACTGAACATGCTCCTCCTGTCAGCCAGGTCTGTATATAGTGGGTGGGAGGGGTTTTCCCTGATGGCCTGGAGCTTAGCAAGGCTCCTCCTCTCCGCCACCCTCGCTAGAGAGTCCAGCTCCACCCCAACCATGCTGCTGGCCTTCCTGACCAGCTTATCCAGCCTGGTTGTGTCCACTGCTCTCAGTCCGCTGCCCCAGCAGGTCACAGCGTACAAGAAGGCGCCCGCCACCACCGACTCATAGAACATCCTCAACATCCTTGTACAGACATTGAAGGATCTCAGCCTTCTGAGGAAGTAGAGTCGGCTCTGGCCCTTCTTGTACAGTGCTTCTGCATGTTTTGACCCGTTCAGTTTGTTGTCGATGTGCACACCGAGGTATTTGTACACCTCAACCATGTCCACATCAACTCCCCTGATGGAAACGGGGGTCACAGGTGTACTTCTCCTCCTCCCCAGATCCACAACTCATGTAGAGAGAGAGGTAGAGAGAGAGAGAGAGAGAGAGGTGGGTGCTAACCTGTGACTTGACATGTTTCCAATTATACTCACATTCTGATGTTGTGACCACACACACACACACACACACACACACACACACACGATAACACCTTTCTAGTTCTGAATTGAGACACACGGAGAGAGACAGAGAAAGACAAACCATCATGCCATTAAAGCCTTGAGTTGAATTGAGACAGAGAGAGAGAAAGAGAGAGAAAGACAAAGAGAGTGAGAGAAAGACAGAGAGTGAGAGGGAGATAAAGAGGTAGAGAGAGAAAGAAGTAGAGAGAGAGGTAGAGGTGAGCGCTAACCTGTGATTTGACATTTCCAATTATACTCACATTCTGCTGATGTGAACAGGGTCTGACCTCTCTCACACACACACACACACACACACACACACACACACACACACACACACACACACACACACACACACACACACACACACACACACACACACACACACACACACACACACACACACACACACACACACACACACACACACACACACACACACACACACACACACACACACACACACACACACACACACACACACACACACACACACACACACACACACACACACACACACACACACACACACACACACACACACACACACAGTACACAAACACAGACATGCACAGTGCACACACGCTTACAGTGCATGTGTGTGGGTGCAGACTCCAATCTGAGAGAAGATGTCCCATAATGTGTACAACATCCGTGACTTATTCATGTTGGATTGGGTACTGATGGCTACATTTTGTTGAATTGAATTGAGAGAGAGGGTGAGCAAGGGGGGGGGGGGGAGAAAGAGAAGGGGAGGGAGAGATAGAGACAGAGGGAGAAAATTAGTGATCGTGTGTGAATAATCCATTGTCGTGTTACTGGGATATTTTGACTTCAATTTAGAATTTTCACCCTAAAGATTACAGTATTGTTAGCATACTTCATGGAAACTAATGGATACTGAATTAGGTGCTGCATTTTATAGAGTTAACTTGCGGCTCGCTGTAATTCATTTAATTAAATGAATTCATTACATGTATAGAGCGCTTTTCTTGACACTCAAAGTTCTCCCCACAATGTAGGGTGGAAATTGCCTCCTTCACCACCACTGGTAGCATTGGGCTATGCAGGCTCAATGGCTGCCATACACTGGTACCAGTCACACATCACACTACACAATGGCTGAAGGGCTCAGGAGACAGGGATTGATATCAGCCAATTAAGGGGAAGGGATGATTAGGTGGCCTTGATGTCAGAGACCTGATTGGGAATTTGGCCAGGCCAACTTTAGAAAGCAAAAGGTCTAGATGATAAGATCAGAACAAAAAACAACAACAATTAATTCAACATCTTCCAAAAATATGAATCAGATCACTGCTCAAAGAAATAAAGGGAACACATAATCATTACAATGTAACTCCAAGTCAATCACACTTCTGGGATATCAACCCGTCTAGTTAGGAAGCAACACTGATTGTGAATCAATGAGGTATTTTGGAGCACTTTGGGGTATTTTGTGGTACTTTGTGGTATTTTGTGGTATTTTGTGGTACTTTGGGGTATTTTGTGGTACTTTGGGGTATTTTGTGGTACTTTGTAGTACTTTGTGGTATTTTGGGGTATACTTTGGGGTATTTTGGGGGATACTATGGGGTATTTTGTGGTACTTGTGGTAATTTTAGGGTAGCTTGTGGTATTTTGGGGTATACTTTGGGGTACTTTGTGGTTCTTTATGGTGATTAGTAGGACCCCTAACAAATGCAATTATATTGTAGTCTGCCCCGTTGTTCTGACCAGGATTACGCTCCTTTCTGCCCCGGTAATGCGCTTGCACACTGAGGGTTAGATCCACAAAGAATGGATTGCACGGAGCAAGTTGCACCCTTACAAATGGGGGACCCTGATGTAAACAAGACGAAAGTTTTCTCTCAGGTCTGCATCCCCTTAACAATTGTGTGTATTGAGCCGTACTGTATTTTACCCATTATGCAATCCGTTAATAAAACGTTCATTCAATCAATCAATCTGCACGGTTATTGATTGAATGAAAATTGTATTAACAGATTGCAGAATGGGTACAATACAGTACGGCTCAATACACACAATTGTTAAGGGGATGCAGACCAGAGAAAGACGTTCGTCTTGTTTACATCAGGGTCCCCCATTTTCAATTCATAATGAATTGTAAGTAAGGGTGCAACTTGCTCCGTGCAATCCATTCTTTGTGGATCTAGCCCAGTGTCTGACGTCTACGGCGAACAGGTCTATAGGCAAGGTAGATTCCTTAGTAGCAGGGTGCATAATAGTAAAATACAGACACATACAGTACTGTACATACACACGCAAGAGTGGTCTAATGACTAGATCATTGGAAAGTTAGATTAGCCTAGCCAATCTTCAAACATTCTTTCATACAAAGTTGTATACGCACCCCCTAACTGCTCCCGATGAGCAGGTTGGCCCATTACACGGTCACCTCCGCCCTCGCTGTGTGAATGTGCGAGCAAATGGGTATAATGTGAGGAACAAAACGGTAAAGCGCTTCGGATGAAAGCGCTATATAAATGCACCATTTACCATGTGAGGCATAAATTGTGAAAGTGCTTTGGATAAAAACACTATATAAATGCAGTCTATTTACTATTTACATATTAGTCAATGTATTTCCACGCTTCATTGACTTGAAGCGTGAAATGAACGGAGCGACGGAGAAGCACTCTCGTGTTACACCACCCATCTGCTGCGCGGCTCACGGTGGAGATTGCAGCGTTCAATAAAATTAGAGCATTTCTGTTTTGGCACGACCGCATCAGAAAAACGCTGCCAGTGCACATCCCCCCCCCCCCCCCCCCCCCCGCACGCTCGAATCTCCCTCGTGACCGCGGGACACCACGCCGGCCCAGGGTGACTGATGGTCAGGTGTCGAGCCGGAGCGGTACAGGTGCAGGGGTGGAGGGGTCCCGCAGAACTGTGTCCTGGATGCTTTCACCGAGAGAGAGAGCCAATCTGTTTGGAAGGCCTAGAAGCACATATGCATCGTAGTCGCTATAGTGTCTGCCTTATGTCTCTGATCTTGTTTTGAGTTTATTTTCTAGACCATGTTTACATGTATTTCGTTCATATATGTTTATGGACAATGGGCTTTGGGCTTTGTTCCCTCCTAGCACTGTTTTTTTTTTAAATAATGTACTAAATAAATAAATAAACTAAACTATGCAGCTACTGTAGGGTAACATAGTTCTAGTGTGTATCAGTCTGTATGCTGATACTGTACGGTAACACCTAGTCTTCCCTGTTTGTTAATATTTAATGATGGGCACAGGATACAAAAACAACAGGAACTGAGGAAAAGGGTTGACAGCCTCGCTGACTCAACCGAACGTAAAAAAAAAAAAGGAATCCACTGAAACTATAAGCACATAGAGACTAGAGCAGCCTAGACACAGACTAACGCAGACTAACACAGACTTACTTAGACAGCCAGCAGTAGAAAGTAGACACACCAAGACACTGGGACTTGACACAGAAACACTCAGTAAACCTGAACAATGACACCACAAGGACTGTAACGGAAAACCGGGGACTGAAATACACAGAGGGCAAATGACAAACGAGACACACCTGGGAGGATTACAACAAGACCCGGCTGGGGAAGACTCAGACTAACACAGAACTAGAGGAACTAGAGAGGGAACAGACAGAACACAGAACAACATCACTTAGACAACACAACTCGGAAACACTAAACCTAAACAGAGAAACATAATACATGGAACAGCTAAATAACTCAACAAAAGAGAGGGAGAGAGAGAGAGAGAGAATGAGAGAGAGAGAGCAGTGGTATCAATATCCATGGCAGAGGTGGGGGGGGGGGGGGGGGGTAGAGCTAGAGGCAGTTCAAGGCCTGTCAAGACGGAGCAAGAGAGGCAGACGTGTGTGTGTGTGTGTGTGTGTGTATGGGTGTGTGTGTGTGTGTGTGTGTGTGTGTGTGTGTGTGTGTGTGTGTGTGTGTGTGTGTGTGTGTGTGTGTGTGTGTGTGTGTGTGTGTGTGTGCGTGTGCGTGTGTGTGTCAGTAGTACTCGAGTCCAGGACTCGTGACTCGACTTGGACTTGAGCACTGATGACTCAGACTTGGACTTGGACTCGAGCATTGACTGCATTCGGACTCGGAAGGTGCAGATAAATACAGTTATTTAATTGTTCTTATTTTTTCATAATAGGCCCTAATCATTTAGCATAAGGTATTGATGGCTAGTGCATTTGTTTGGCTATTGTGTCACAAAGTAAATAAACTCCCTTTGAAAATGGTGACTGCTGTGTCATTTTCGTTTAACTCATTCAGCGCCAGTCACGATGATAGTCGGGTTAACTCGCCATCGCTTGAGCGCCAATCACGAGTATAGTCGGGTTCTAATCTTTATTTCTTTTTTTAGCGATATCCATTCATTTTCATCTATCCAGCCTGATGTTATCGTTGGGAATGGGTCTGAGCCCGCAAAAGGGGCAAATACCGCCCCCTACGCCTTCCAGCTGGTATTGCACTCCACTGGGAACGGTGTAGTTTATTTTCTGGGACGATCCAAGCTGTGCAGGGGTGGTTTAAATACTCAGGCGAGCTAACCTGTTTCAACGATACATCTGCGAGGCTGCCCCCCCCCCCCCCCCCCCTCAATATGCAATGCTGTTGAACGTGGCATGGACATCCGCGCCCAGTACAAATGGCTATCAGATAATTGGATTATTTCTTTTGCATTACATCACATACAAGGTAAGAACACTATATATAAATTTGATCGTTGATCTGATATTTATTTCTACCCTGATCGACGCTGTCTCTGTGTCTGTATGTGTGGCTGTGTGCCGTTGGTGGCAGCATAGGGGGGGGGGGGGGGGCGCCGTTCTAAACCACATTGCATGCTTGCACAAGGAAAGATAATAATGATGATCTAGCATTGATTTCAGGAAGATTCGATAATCAGGCGAACGATTACAACGTGTTTAGTGTATTCCACTAAAACGCTATTATCGTGTCTTTCTCTGGAATTACTCAGAAGCACCCAAAGTTATACTCATATTCAAAAGGCTATAAAACGGGAATTTACCGATGAAAAAACAATCCGTTTTGTACATGTTGACTGGAAGCAACTCACTGATAATCGACGGGTGTATTAGACCCATAGCTATAATTTAAGATATATTTTAAGGACTCGCAAAAAAAAGAGAGAGAGAGAGCGCATGTTTGGGACTTTCTGGGACACTGAAAGAATCTCCTGTAAGCCCAGGTCCACAGTAAGATCTGCCCTCCTGATGCCCCGAGGCTGTGTGGAGGAAACGCAGGGTAAGGAGCAGGGCAGAATTGGAGTGAGAGTTCGGTCGCTTTCACACAGGGGCTGTTTGGTCCGGACTTTCGGACCAGAATTCGATAGTCCGGTTTTTCGGGTTTGTGTGAATGCGTGTCGAACTCGGTTCGCGGACCAAACTGCCGAACTCTGGTCCGCCTGACAACGTCAGTCTCGGTTCGCTTCCTCGGACCAAACGCGAACCAAATATAGGAAGTGATTATTATTACCACTGCTCGCAGCACTCACTGCAAAACAAGCACACTGCATCTATCTATCTATCTATCTATCTATCTATCTATCTATCTATCTATCTATCTATCTATCTATCTATCTATCTATCTATCTATCTATCTATCTATCTATCTATCTATCTATCTATCTATCTATCTATCTATCTATCTATCTATCTATCTATCTATCTATCTATCTATCTATCTATCTATCTATCTATCTATCTATCTATCTATCTATCTATCTATCTATCTATCTATCTATCTATCTATCTATCTATCTATCTATCTATCTATCTATCTATCTATCTATCTATCTATCTATCTATCTATCTATCTATCTATCTATCTATCTATCTATCTATCTATCTATCTATCTATCTATCTATCTATCTATCTATCTATCTATCTATCTATCTATCTATCTATCTATCTATCTATCTATCTATCTATCTATCTATCTATCTATCTATCTATCTATCTATCTATCTATCTATCTATCTATCTATATATCTATCTATCTATCTATATATCTGTGCATCTTGGGAAGAAGGAAAAAAAACGCGGCTTATTATATTATTAATAAAACAGCTACTTGTGGGCACTCATAAAAACAACGTGGTGTACAAGTTGTTTAGCGAAAGGATGGTGGTAATGTGCTTCAATAGAACAATGGATCAATGCCACCTCAAAACTCGCCTGCGCTGATCTGGAGGGGTCGCAGTCCACACACAGACACACACACACGCGTGCGCGCACACACGGGCTCGCAGCCACACACACATTTCCACTGTCCAATAGACAAGCGCCCTTTTCGACCGCGTGACATTGTTCAGAAGGTTCGGTGCGCCTCACAGATTTCTATGTGAACGCAGGCGAACCAAATGAAGAATGCAACAATGTTGCAACTTCACCACCAGAACCGCACCGAGTCCACCAAAACTATATGTGAAAGCGACCTTAGAATACAACAGTCCTTGTTAAAATCAGAGGTTAGAGAAAATGGGGAAGGCATGGGGCTCTGGCACCTCAGTACATCACTGACCTCCTCCACCCCACACTCAGTCACGGCCCCTGCGATCCTTGGACACCGGTCAGCTCTCCATTCCCTGAACCAGACTGCGGACCTTCGGGGACAGAGCTTTTAGCGTGGCAGCGCCCACCCTCTGGATCTCCCTCCCTGCAGAACTCCACAATGCCCCAACTGTAGACTGCTTCAAAAAACTGCTCATAACTCACCTCTTTATCAAAGCTTTTGACCACTAGCTTCCTATATTTAATGTTGTGTGTCGGTCTACAATGTTTGTTATTTCCCTTTGTTAAGCGACCTTGGGTTTTATGAAAGGCAATATATAAAATCTAGTCAATATTATTATTATTATTATTATTATTATTATTATTATTATTATTATTATTATTATTATTATTATTATTATTTATTATTATTATTATTATTATTATTATTATTATTATTATTATTATTATTATTATTATTATTATTATTATTATTATTATTATTATTATTATTATTATTATTATTATTATTATTATTATTATTATTATTATTATTATTATTATTATTATTATTATTATTATTATTATTATTATTATTATTATTATTATTTATTTTTTTTGTATCCACTTTTTCTCCTCTTTTTCTATTTTTCTCCCATCCCAATTCCACAGTGCCAATTCTCCCCTCCCGTCTTGAACGTTGCTCGCATATGCCCCCCATTGGTCGGTTGTAGGGAGGATAGAAGCCTTGCATCACGTGTCCCCTCCGATACACGAGGAGGCAGCCTGTCACATCTTTTCACCTGCCAGCGCGGACTCTCATTGGCGAGGTGTAACGTGTGGGAAGCTCATACTACCCCCGCTACTTCCTGTATCTGCTGTGCAGGCGTCCCCCAACCGACCTGTAGGAGTCGCTGTCCACAACGTCCAAATCCCCACCCATCGACTTCCCACCCGCTAACTCTGCCAATTGAGTTTGTATGACGACTGGCCCAAGCCAGAGGCAATGCCGACAGCCGGAGTCGAACCCTATGTATCTTGCGTTGGTGACGAGCGCAATGTCCGCTGCGCCACCCAGCCGCCCTATTATTATTATTATTCCAATGCACAAAAACAAAAGTTAAAACATAGCAGAAATGATATATTTCCCCTGGAGCCATGAAGACAATGAAGCCATTAAGAATTCAAGCACATTCCTTTTCAGACCCGAAATTAACAACATTTGTATGGGACGTATTTGCCTCGCGTCCGACAAAATTGCCTGCAACTCTGCCGACCTTGCGCCGGCAGGAGAATACACCCCTTGGGACATTCATGTTTGGATATTTGTGGATAACAATGGCAGGGAAAGAATTAGACAACATATTGTACATGCAGGCAAACCGAACAGTGTCCTCCCGACCATGATGTCCACGGCTCACAATCTCCTCGGCCAGCTGGAGAATCGTGTCGTATCCACCTAACAAGTGCACAAGGTGAGGTTCAAAACGTATCACAATTCGAATTTTTGGGATCTGACGTTTTGCCAAATCAGATATCAATAGATTACACCTGGTTTAACCACGCACATAGTGGCACTTTGCCCCCCTCGTCTGCCGGCTCCAGGCAGCTTTTTCGCCGATCAACTAATACATTGTTAGAGAGTTGAATTTGCCACCTTTCGATCGTCACCACACGTGACCTATTGCGTGCTTCCAGTCTCGAGTTACAAGACGAAACATCTGACGAGTGTCATTTGACAAGCCATTCGGACAAGTGACCACGTCCGGTTTGGTCGTGTCCTGAATGGACCAGTCACTGCTGATGGCCGAAAATCATTGACCACCTTTGTAGCCAATGAAATTCTGGAGCCAACTTTATCCCATGCGGGGGCTGATCGCAACGAGAATGGGGTAGAAGAAGTCAGGGAAGTCCTTTGTTTTGACTAGAGCCTCGGAATCAATGGAAGCGGACGGCCATTTTTGATAATCATGCCGAATGAACACTCGTACAGTACACACATTACAAACACCTTTGTAAAACACAAATTTTCCATAAGATTGTTATAAACTTTGGACCTGTACTATAGATAAGACATCAGGCTATGGAACCGTTATGTTCTATTTCCAGTTCCTACCTCTCAGCTGGAACTTAACCTGTTAAGCTGTAAGAATATTTGCTTAAAGGTACATGCCTAAGTATATGGACGATTGCTTCACTTCTGCAAGGTCAATTTGCATGTTCTTGGTATCTAGGAACATCTAGGGACCTGGGGGTATGTATTTCCAGTGTCAGAAATATTGTGTCTGTTACTAGGCTGAGTAAATTGTAATGAAGAAAAGGAGAATATAAATTATGATTTATGATTTTTGCATCTTTGATGAGAAAATCAAATCGGGTATGAGAAAATGCTCACTGAGCTCATTCACCACCTTATTGAGATCATGTGTACAAAAAATCTAAGCAAATGAATAAAGGGAAGATGATTAAACAGAAGGATTTGTAGATACAGTAATTAATGTACAATATATATTTTTTTAAACATTAACCTCTTAACATCCAAGGGCCCACATGTGGACGATTATTTGCCGACCTCTAGTGGATCGGGTGTGCATTTCTTTTAATACAATATATAGGTAGAATTAAAGCCCTATTTGTTGCCTGTCGATTGCCCTTTCAGGTGAGAAAATCCGTTCAGCGGTTCTCGAGTTACATGCCGATATGTGAGGCGTGCCCCAAAGTACGCAAAAGTACACCTTACCACCCCCGACTCCCAGGGCTCTAGCTCCGTCAATCATTTGGCGATCTCGAACATCTTTGCACAGGGTTGTAGCCAATGAGTGTGGCTTTCCAATGATACCCCATGATATGATAAATGGGGATTTAGTACGATTTATGATAAAGAAAAGCAGGGTCCCCTTATAGGGGGCTACATTTGAAAAAGAAACACAACATCACTTAATATGGACTGTATTGATCTATTTGTGACCTGAAATAAATCTCTGCCCTGTACCGGGCCGATCGGGCTTAAGAGGTTAACCCATTCCACTCCACAATAAAGCATTTGATTTTAATTTCTCAGGTTATGGGCGTTGAATTTATGGTTTTCAGTCACGCGGACACTCTACAAGTGTGTCACGCAATCCATTTAGAATCTAGCCTGAACTATACAGTATTGCAGTGGTTCCCAACCAGGTGCTGGGAGCCAGATCTAGTGTGCCAAGGAATTCCGAGACCACCAATTCATCTTTTACGAGGCTCATAATGTATAATCTCTAAATTACATACATTTCAACGTTAACAGTCACACATTCATAACTAGTTGTAAATATTGTTTTCCTCTGTATGTGTCCTCGATTTTTCCACACATTTTGTTTCACGTGCTTGCTCTGCTCTGCACAGGTATGTGTACGTTGTCAACGTGGGTTGTTTTTAAATCTGGTTTATAAATACATTTGCTTGACCTCAAGCAGCTAACAGAAAGGAAGGCAGTCCACATTGATAGAAGAAAAAAATAGTGGGTGGAATATATTTTTTTATCTGCATTACTGCAAACATTAATAATTTATTCATCAATGCTCAGATGTATTAAATATAAACATAATTTCAGCAGGAAATACAATGCGGTTAACACAGATATCTAGGTCATTAGGTTAATACTTGAGGGATAGGGACACCGTTAGTTAGTTTCAAATGTATGTGTGTCGACAAGACAGAAGGAAACCAACATATCGTTAGGTTTGGTAACTAAGGCTGCGGTTAGACTTTCGTTTCATTTTCGTTTCATTGTCAGATGAGTTTCGCCGCAACGTAGCGCGAGGCCAGTAACACTTTCGTTTTTGTCACCTGAGCACAGTGATGTAGTACACTGCCAAAGCAGTAGGTGGCAGTAGGTGGCGAACATGAAGGCAATTTTCAACCAATCAGAACTTGAATGTGCCAATACACTTCCTGCAAAGAAAATGTCAACAAGGCAGGCGCCACCATCTTTGCCTATTTACCCAATGCAGCACTTCTTTTTCAGCAAAGTGTAATAAAAGTGCAATAAACAAAACGGATACATTCACTGTGTGTTCTGCCTCTCATTTGTTGAGAAACAAAACTAACATCAACACAAGTGACCACCAAGAGCGGATAGTTTAGTCTCAAAAAAGATCGTAACGTTGTTAGCTACATTGTTAGCTGCATGCTAACGTGGATGGAATATGCCATTATAACAGTATAGCATTGTGGCTAGAAGCTAACGTTAGCTCACGCTAGTTAGCCAGCACCAAACTGATGATATCGGGAGCTATCAGTAGAGATAACATTAGAGACAACGCCTTGTGTATTAAACAAAGGTGAATAGATGACTGGGCCATTTTGTTTTTAAAATGCTTGTTAAGTTGAAAGAGGAGCTTTGAGCTAACAGGGTCTGATAGCTAACGCTAGCTCATGTTAGCCAGTGGCAGTGCTCATGCAATCGGTAATGCTAGCAGAATGAATGGATGTAAACTTTATTTAACATATTGCATAATGGGTACAATACAATACGGCTCAATACAAACAATTGTTAAGGGAATGCAGACTGTTGTAGCTTGGACTGGGGTCCTTATAACAATAACTTGACAACACATGGTAGCTGCAGCTATTTGGGACAGCTCTGTCCCAAACACACACACACTCTGTTGTCACCGGAAGGGCACGCCGATGGTATCTACTATGCATGTGCGTTTTCGCAACAACGGCTCCGTGCAAATTACACGACTGTTGTCAGCGAGTTTTGGCGCTACTCCAAAACGGAAAACACAATTTAGCGTTTTCAGTAGGGCCACAACGTATCCGCCAAAAAACGCATTTCTGTGTAAAAGGGACAGCAAACGTATTCAAAAACGTATAAAAACGAGCACAAAAACAGTCAGTGTAACAAGCGCCTAAGATAGTTTTTGAAAACATGCCAGATGGCAGACAGAGATAAAAATGCATTAATACCCCAGTAGGAGGTACAACATTAAGCCCACAGTAGGAGGTACAGCATTAAGCCCACAGTAGGAGGCACAGCATTAAGCCCACAGTAGGAGGTACAGCATTACGCCCACAGTAGGAGAGGTACAGCATTAAGCCCACAGTAGGAGGTCCAGCATTAAGCCCACAGTAGGAGGTGCAGCGATAAGCCCACAGGAGGTACAGCATTAAGCCCACAGTAGGAGGTACAGCATTAAGCCCACAGTAGGAGGTGCAGCATTAAGCCCACAGTAGGAGGTGCAGCATTAAGACCACAGTAGGGGGTACAGCGTTAAGCCAACAAGGAGAGGGGCGCAGTATATATATGAAGTGTTTATGATTTTGGTTTATGATAGCTTGCTTACTATGTGGAGAGTGTTGCGTTTATCTGGTAATCATCAATAATGAAAGGTAGAATTTATCTTTCAGAGGTTTATTCAAAAGTGAACAAGCAAAGCAACAAACTAATATAATAATACGTTCCAAGGGGAAATGTACATTGGAATGGGCAGAATATACTGTAGTGTGGAGACACCAAGATATTCTACCCAGAACAGAACAGAACAGAAAGAAACAGAAAGAAACAAGCAACTTATATATGTCACTGGTAAATTCTAATCCAATGCTCTTCAGAAAATTGTTATAATGAAGGAAAACCAAACAAGGAAACAGCCATAAGTTCTTCTAGAATATGACTTTAAGATAGTCTACAATTTCAGCTGAGCTTTGAGAAAACCTTGTTTAGACCAGACTGGTGTCTCTGCTTTAGCCCCTTAAAGGGGAGATGAAGCATTGAACAATGTGATCCTAGTTTGTTTGTTGTGTACCTTGTGTAAGACAGGGTCCTATAATAAAATGTGAAATCCTGCTTATTTGTCTGAAAAATCAAATATAATTTCCCTGTTTTCGCCATGGGTGGCGCCATTTTAGATGGGGACGTCACAGTGTTGGTTTGGTGTATACACTGCTGGTTAGCTGCCTATAGTAAACATGGATTGTCGGGTCAGTCAGTAAATAAAATGTTGCCTACCAAACAACAGGACCGCGTGGTTCTTTTTGTATTGCTCCTGGCTGTTCAAACAAATTTTACCGTGTGAAAGAGAGAGGAAAGTTGGTTCATTTCCACAAACTACCAGTGAAAAAAACAGTGTTGTTGGTACGTTGGCTCAGGCTGGCTGCACTCAGGCGGTGCAATCAGCCTGTTGGACAGGGAATGAAGATCTGCAGCGAACTCTTCATTGCCTCGGATTATGTTGTTGGGGGTGGGAGGTTTGTCAAGAAGACCACTAATCAGCGGAAGCCCGATGCGGTTCCCTGCTGGCTACCTAGCTCCAGTTCAACCAGCGTCGCTAACCAGCAGTGTATACACCAAATCAACACCGTGACGTCAGCAACAAAATGGCGGCGCACATGTTCATAAATGCTACATAAATGGACATAACAAATAGTTTTTTCTTAGAAACGCCTTATTTTTATAATGTGATTTTTTCAGTGGTTTATCTAAATACTCATTTGATGCTATGACTGTTTATATCGCTATGCTTCATCTCCCCTTTAAAGGCCAACTTGCAGGTTTTATTTTTGTTCAATAAACAATGTGACTAGGCCAACGGTGACTTTCATGAAGAGGGAAAAAATTATCGAAATTGACCCAGTTTTAGCGTTTTTATCAAACATTTTGTCGACCAAACCACAACCACCACGCACGTGGATATTTTAATCCATGGTTCATAACGTGCGTGTGTCATCTTAATGATGACGTCACATCAGGTGCAGGGCAGCGAGGGGCTCTGAGAGTCACAGGCAGGTAGTGGCAGGAAGCAGAGAGCCTTGCTACTACTAGCCGAGGAGTGAATTAATGAAAATGTATCTGTTTCACCTAACACTATTGCTCCGTGATCATAGCCATTCATCTCTAAAGCTAACCACTATCTGTAAAAGCCACAACCATGTTACCATATTTGTAATAATGTAAATCATTGTGTCGTTGTACATATTGTGTGTATATAACGTTAGTAGCTAAGTTAGCTAGCTTGGTAGCCAGCATTCTCGAAACTCCTAACATGCCTCGATTTAAAATGGTTCTCTCCTCTTTGTATACCTTTGTCCTCACAAGTATTCTGCCAGGGAACTTATGGACACGACACTAGTAATAAGTAATAAGGTGTTTGAGCTTGTAATGTTAACGTTAGTTAGCTAATAGCTATCGTGGTAGCCCGTTTCGTGACTGTGATGCACCGAGTGGGGCTACTAGGGGACTACTATCGTATCAACATGCCGTGACGTGTAGCTTGCTAGCCGGCATGATGCGTGTGCAGTGCTTTGCCCCACAGGTCTGAGAAGAGGACCTGCACATTTTACTCATTCCCAAAACTCTTTTACATGCCCCGATTTAAAATGGTTCACGACAGTAGACATAATGCTAATGTTAGCGAGGTAACGTTAGCCAGAGCCATATAGCCAGTACTACTATGACCCGGACGGGCATAATGCATAAGTTGCCTGAAGTGACGTCACGGCCCTGCTAGCGTCTGATAAGCTTTTTCATTTGCTCCGTACATGTTATTTGTGCGTGGACCTTTTTAACCCTTTCTGAGTGGCATTTCCGGCGTCAAATGGAAAAAAATTAATAATGAAATTAGATACCAATGATGTAAACTACCCATAATTGAAGAGTAGGGTTTAACCTGCAAGTTGGCCTTTAAGCTTACCCCACATTTTGCATAAAACGCCTGACGATTGCATACCCAAAGTAATTAGCGATTTATTGTACTTTATACTTATATAACATGCATGAGTCTGGTTTCTTTTGAAAGGTAACATTCTGAATCACCTTGAGTGCTAATGCATTAGAGAAACAGAGGTTTGAACACACTGAAATAAAATATTTGCTTGTGTTGACTGTTTTTCAGCTGAGAGGTAGGAGCTGGAAAACATAATGGTTCCATATGTTTAAGTCGTATGTAGTACAGGTCCAAAATGTGTGTTTAGAGCAGACTTTCTGTCTCTGATCAACAGGTAGCAGGTCCTTGGGAATGTGATGACATTCTCTGAGCACAAATAGAATTGCCTTGTTAGCAAAGAAAACAGCCAAAGTCACACAAGAGTAATGCTATGGACCAACTCAAGTCAATCTGTACCGACTTATTCTCAGTAAACTTCAAGACATACAGAACTCGATTCACTGCGTTGGATTTATTTCTTATGTAATTTGGGTATTTTTAGTATGGGAACACACAATGCACAAGAGGACACTGGGACATTTGGCCCAGCCGGTGCAAAAATGGTTAACAGAAAATGATCCTGCGTATGGCTACTTGGACTGTCTGGAGACGTCAATAGCCCACACACCGAGTATGTCATCTGCAGGGAGAAGTGTTGGCTAACTTCCCTGAGGCCCACGGATGCCAACAGTGCTGCTCAGTCGAAGAGGCTCTCGAAAAGTAAGCATCCCTTCAACGGTTAGTTGGCAGCAGATTCCAGCTATTCCCTCTCTCCCTCAAGTTGTGACGCTGTGTTCAGTTTCAGTTGACCAATCCTGTCCTGATATAGCAAGATAATGCATCAACTGTGAACTAAAAAGTCAAAAAAAAAAAACTAAAGCCATGAAAGATTAGGGCCGCATTTCATCACCCGGTCTACTTTGTAACGACAGAGTTGCACATGCTTGCTCTCTCTCTCTCTCTCTCTCTCTCTCTCTCTCTCTCTCTCTCTCTCTCTCTCTCTCTCTCTCTCTCTCTCTCTCTCTCTCTCTCTCTCTCTCTCTCTCCATATAGGAGTGCTGCTTTGAGATGCTCTTGACACCAGGCCCAAAAAGGTTGGGAACCACTGCAGTATTGCATAACTCATCGTTGTGGGCTACAGTATGCCTCTGTTCCTTGAGGCGAGTAGAGCATTTTGTTTCACAGTTTGAGCATTTTTTGGAGCATCAGTTTGTATCGGCATGTACACTCACGGCTGTGGTCTCTGGAACAGTGGTATTGAGTGATCCCTAAACAATGACAGACCAGTATACCAATGAACCTAATGAACCACCAAACACAAGTCAAACTGCTTACATTTGGAAGACAATTTAACCGGTTAACGTTCGGCGGCATGGCAGGCATCTGGCAATAAGTAAACAAAACGTGAGTCACTTTTATTTTTATTTCAATGTGTTCAAACCTCTAACTCTATCACATTAACACTCTCAATCATGTTGTGGAAGAAAGTTCAGAATGTTTCCTTTCAAAAGAGACCAGGCTCATGCATGTGCTATAAGTGGTTCAAGTAACAAATCGCTAATTACTTTGGGTATGCGATCGTCAAGGCTTTTTAAGCTAAATGTTCCCTCAGCATAATGGGGTTAAGTGTTTGTGATGAATTTAAGGATTGCCTATACTGTACCTCCAGTTAGCTTGATCCACGTCCAGCAGGGAATACTTGGGACCCTTCCCAAGTCGTTCCAAAACATTGTATTATTTTTACGGTCTGCAGGAGTCGTTCCATTAGTTTCTTGCATATTACTAATATAATGTCCATAGATGTAACATTTACATTGTAAAACTCAACTGCGGGGAAGTATTTTCTTAGTGTTGACGGCTGCCTCCCCTATTAAAAAATAAATGTTCAGTGGGTTGCCAGGCGATGCCTTCTTTCTCCACCATCTGACTCGTAAAGTGTAATTCATTGCACTTGTCTACTGCTACAAAGATAGCCTGCATGACATCATCAAGGATGAGAGACAAATGAAGGCCTTTTAATTTAAGCGATGCCTTCTTTCTCCACCGTCTGGGACCTTGACTCGTAATGTGTAATTCAAATTAAGGCTTTTTAAGCTGTCTTATTCTGGACAAACACAAACAACAAACAAGTTGTTGAATGCTGAAGGCCAGACAACTAGCTGATAGTTCATCATGGGCTTTGAAGTGGAACGTTTCTGAGGCCACACACCTTTTTATTGAGACATCATACATTTAATTCACATTGAAATGCTAAAGCGTCAAGCCGGAATTTTTTAGGAGTATCAATGATGGGGTTATGTACAGACATGTCATGGCTAGGGCTTGCTGAAAAATGATATTGTCACTCGTTTTGCACTGCCTGTCTACTCTCTCTCCCTCCGCTAATTTCAGGCACGAGGTCAGGTGTGCAGTACCAGAGGAGCAGCTGGTCGACATCTGCTTGCTGATTACGCCACCTACATAGACCTGGCGCAGATGTCATCATGCTGCCAGATCGTAACTTTGTGTTTTCCAGTCGGTCCTAGTTTATAGCGCTCGTTCATAGAATAGTCTGTACCCTTGTATCCGTGTTTAACCCTGTCTTGTCCTCCTTTCCCTCAGTCCTCTACCTGGCTCCGCTTCCTGTTCTCGTGTCCCTGGATTCCGTGTATGACCTCCGCCTGCCTGACTACTCTTCCCCTCGCCTACTCCCTGGACTGTGTGAGAACCTGGTTCCCTCTACGACCCCTCGCTGGTCTGACTACCCTTCTACTAGCCTACTCCCTGGACTGTGTGTGAACCTGGTTCCCTCTACGACCCCTCGCTGGTCTGACTACCCTTCTACTAGCCTACTCCCTGGAGTGTCTGAGAACCTGGTTCCCTCTACGACCCCTCGCTGGTCTGACTACCCTTCTACTAGCCTACTCTCTGGACTGTGTGAGAACCTGGTTCCCTCTACGACCCCCGCCTGTCTGACTACCCTTCTACTAACCTACTCCCTGGAGTGTCTGAGAACCTGGTTCCCTCTACGACCCCTCGCTGGTCTGACTACCCTTCTACTAGCCTACTCCCTGGAGTGTCTGAGAACCTGGTTCCCTCTACGACCCCTCACTTGTCTGACTACCCTTCTACTAGCCTACTCCCTGGACTGTGAGAACCTGGTACCCTCTACGACCCCCGCCTGTCTGACTACCCTTCTACTAGCCTACTCCCTGGACTGTGTGAGAACCTGGTTCCCTCTACGACCCCTCACTTGTCTGACTACCCTTCTACTAGCCTACTCCCTGGACTGTGTGAGAACCTGGTTCCCTCTACGACCCCTCGCTGGTCTGACTACCCTTCTACTAGCCTACTCCCTGGACTGTGTGAGAACCTGGTTCCCTCTACGACCCCTCGCTGGTCTGACTACCCTTCTACTAGCCTACTCCCTGGACTGTGTGAGAACCTGGTTCCCTCTACGACCCCTCACTTGTCTGACTACCCTTCTACTAGCCTACTCCCTGGACTGTGTGAGAACCTGGTTCCCTCTATGACCCCCGCCTGTCTGACTACCCTTCTACTAGCCTACTCCCTGGACTGTGTGAGAACCTGGTTCCCTCTATGACCCCCGCCTGTCTGACTACCCTTCTACTAGCCTACTCCCTGGACTGTGTGAGAACCTGGTTCCCTCTACGACCCCCGCCTGTCTGACTACCCTTCTACTAACCTACTCCCTGGACTGTGTGAGAACCTGGTTCCCTCTACGACCCCTCGCTGGTCTGACTACCCTTCTACTAGCCTACTCCCTGGAGTGTCTGAGAACCTGGTTCCCTCTACGACCCCCGCCTGTCTGACTACTCTTCTACTAGCCTACTCCCTGGACTGTGTGAGAACCTGGTTCCCTCTACGACCCCCGCTTGTCTGACTACCCTGCACCAGATAAGCCCTGGACTGTATGCATACCACTTTCGTCTATGACCTACACCTGCCTGATTACTCAACCATTGATATTTAAATAAACTCACTCGTCTTTTGGGTTATACCAAGACCTGTCTGCATTTTGGATTCAGTACGTCCAGCCGTGATATATATGTCATATACATCTAGTTGTATTATTGACGGCTCAGTCAATCAATTTGAAAGTGATAACTGATACAAAAAATTATCCGAATGATGGAAACAATGAGCCAATAACGGGAGGTAACACACCAACATTCAATTCAATTCAAACATTTATTCATTTGAAAAGGACAATTGAGATCACGCTCATTTCCAACATTGTCAATGTCTACAGATTATCAACAAGTTAGGAATAAACATTGATATCATCAAATAATCAGTTTACATGGTAAACATGAGATATAATAAATATAATAAGACGGATAAAGTGCAGAATAATTGGGGGGAAAGACTACTGCTGCAAACTGTTGCAGGCAGATCAGCAATTAGGAAAAAGCTGCCTGCTTGACTGGACCTTTATAGGACCATTTGAAATAGGGTTTGTGTCATGGTGTGTGGGCTTAATTGCACCTGATTCAGTGCAGCTGTGCCCATGGTGCCTGAGTCTATTTAAGAGTGAATCTCGCAGGGTTATCGGCTTTCTCATTTCCTTTTGTGGTGGCTATCCTTCCAGCCAGGCTTTGTTGTATTAAAGAGTAGTCCTGTTCTCTGCCCTGTTCAGCATGTAGCCTTTCTCTGTAGCCATTCTGGTTTTTTCGGCTACTGGCTTATTTAGCACTTTATTTTCTAATAGCTGAGCCTTTTATTGTAGTAGAATAGAATATAATAGACATACTTTATTCATCCCGAGGGAAATTTGGCTTAGTGTGTTTCTTTTCATTAGTAGACAGTTCTATTTGTGTTTCCTTTTGAACTGTCATTAGTCCACTACTACACAAACTCCCTTAGTGGAGGTGTATTGTTATTTACCGGTAAGTTATTTGTTATTAGAAGGTGCCTTTGTGGCAAATTTCAGTTGTTCTATAATACCTCCTTTATAGAGTGTTGTCCTGTTTTTTGGACTTGATTTATTTTCTTAAATACTAATCTTGAGGCTTATATGTTGTTTTTTGTTGTTTACTTTCCCCCTTCTCTTTAATTTAGCAGTTCATTGGTTATGTTAGGGTGGTGTCTAGAGAACCCAAGAGCAGAACACAAGGCACAGGAGAATGAGGCGGTTTAGGGTATTTAATGGTAAACCCAGAAGACGACAAGGCAGGCAGTGAGAGAATACAGGTGGGGGATGTGGGTGTCCATGAGGTCCGGGATAGTGCAGGCTGGTGATGTCCAAGGGTGGGGGTGCAGGCCGGAGGCGTGTGATCCTACACACAGGGGCACAGAGGTTAGAATGTCTATTCTATTGGCCAAAATCTGCCGATAGTCGACTGGTGGTGGGCGGGTAGTCGACTAATGTAACCGGTTCTACTCTGAACATGCCATGAGTGGGAGTCGAACCCCGGGCGTCCGCACCGCGGGCGACATCACAGACCTCTGTACCAAGAGGTGAATTCACTTCTAAGCACTCAGTCTGGATGCCTCAGGGGAGTGAGCTTTACTTCCTGGTACCGCTACCGTGCCTCAGCCACTTCTCAACGTCGGAAGTTCTTCGTGACTGGGCTTCGCGGTACCATCCCTTACACTCACCCCCCCTAAACTCATACCACTCAGGCATCCGGGTCACGGCACCACTGTAACCGGTTCTACTCTGAACATGCCATGAGTGGGAGTCGAACCCTGGGCGTCCGCACCGCGGGCGGCATCACAGACCTCTGTACCAAGAGAGGAATTCCCCCCTAAGCACTCAGTCTGGATGCCTCAGGGGAGTGAGTTTTACTTCCTGGTACCGCTACCGTGCCACAGCCACTTCTCAACGTCGGAAGTTCTTCGTGACTGGGCTTCGCGGTACCATCCGTTACACTAACAGTCGACTATCAGCACATTTTGGTCAATCAAAGTCGACTATACAAATCCTTAGTCGGGGACAGGTCTAGTTGAGGGTTACAAATGTATTCGATTAAAACACAGGAGATGTCTGGATGACGGGCTGGTGGAGGGGAAGAGGAGAGGATAGAGGAGGAGAGGAGAGGAGAGGAGATGATAGGGGAGAAGAGGAGAGGACAGGGGAGAAGAGGAGAGGAGAGGAGAGGAGAGGAGAGGAGAGGAGAGGAGAGGAGAGGAGAGGAGAGGAGAGGAGAGGAGAGGAGAGGAGAGGAGAGGAGAGGAGAGGAGAGGAGAGGAGAGGAGAGGAGAGGATATAAGAGAAGAGGGGAGGGGAGAATATGTCAAACACACTGTACTAGTCCATACCCGGGGACTCTGCGCAGTCTTTGCCAAAAATGCTCATAGACGGCTTCAATTTGGGAAAATGTTAAAATCTGCTTCGTCAGTCCCTGTGTATGCTAATGCTCATGTGCAATTTCAGAGAGATTGGCCAACTGTCAGGAAAAACCCAGATGTCACAGAGTCCTCTCGTACATTGTTTGCTCCTATACCAAAAATACCAAAATAATATAAGAACTATACTGTGGACAACGCTGTACCTCTCCTACTGTGGTCTTAACGCTGTACCTCCTACTGTGGTCTTAACGCTGTACCTCCTACTGTGGGCTTAATGCTGTACCTCCTACTGTGGTCTTAACGCTGTACCTCCTACTGTGGGCTTAATGCTGTACCTCCTACTGTGGGCTTAATGCTGTACCTCCTACTGTGGGCTTAACGCTGTACCTCCTACTGTGGGCTTAATGCTGCACCTCCTACTGTGGGCTTAATGCTGCACCTCCTACTGTGGGCTTAATGCTGTACCTCCTACTGTGGGCTTAACGCTGTACCCCTCCTACTGTGGGCTTAACGCTGTACCTCTCCTACTGTGCCACCTATGCATTTCCCCCCAAACTATTGTGGTTACCAAACCTAACGATATGTAGGTTTCCTTCATTTTGCATTTACATACATTTCTGAAACTAACGGTGTCCCTGTACTTCAAGCATTCACCTAATAACTGTGCAGCATGTGGCACCTCAGTAGTGGAGAAATAGCTCTACCTGTCAACACCAGTATAATATTGGTTATGTTTACCTGAATGCCAATTAAAAAAATATATCCCACACGACCCATCGAGGAGGAACACGGATGCAGGCAGATGGAGGGAGGTTTCCTCATTTCACAGGATAGACGGTTTAAACGTAACCCTTTCACTACCACACTACATACGGCTAACCTATCACTACAACACTACATACGGCTAACCTATCACTATCACACTACAAACGGCTAACCGTCTGTAGTATGGTAGTGAAAGGGCTAACCGTCTGTAGTTTTGTAGTGAAAGGGTTAACCGTCTGTAGTGTGGTAGTGAAAAGGGTTAACCTTCTGTAGTGTGGTAGTGAAATTGTTAACCCTTGTCGTGTGGCAGTGAAAGGGTTAACATTCTGTATTTTCGCAGTGAAAGGGTTAACCCTTTGGTAGTGTGGTAGTGAAAGGGTTAACAATGCAGGTTTTCGCGCTGTTGCAGTGTCTGCTCAGATCAATAACAGCTGTTACCCTGAAAACACAATTCCAGTGAAACTGTCTAGAACCAGTGGCGGACTGGCCATCGGGACGTTCGGGACGAATCCCGATGGGCCGGGACCAAAGTGGGCTGGTCCAAAAAAAAAAAGAAAAAAAAAATATTTACTTTTTTTTTTTGGGCCAGTGTGTGGGCCAGTGTGTGGGCCACTAATGTGGGCCGATGTGTGGGCCAGTGTGTGGGCCAGTGTGTGGGCCAGTGTGTGAGTCGGTGTGTGGGCCACTAATGTGGGCCAGTGTGTGGGCCGGTGTGTGGGCCAGTGTGTGAGTCGGTGTGTGGGCCACTAATGTGGGCCAGTGTGTGGGCCAGTGTGTGGGCCGGTGTGTGGGCCAGTATGTGGGCCGGTGTGTGGGCCGGTGTGTGGGCCAGTATGTGGGCCAGTCTGTGGGCCGGTGTGTGGGCCAGTGTGTGAGTCGGTGTGTGGGCCACTAATGTGGGCCAGTGTGTGGGCCAGTGTGTGGGCCGGTGTGTGGGCCAGTATGTGGGCCGGTGTGTGGGCCGGTGTGTGGGCCAATATGTGGGCCAGTCTGTGGGCCGGTGTGTGGGCCAGTGTGTGAGTCGGTGTGTGGGCCACTAATGTGGGCCAGTGTGTGGGCCGGTGTGTGGGCCGGTGTGTGGGCCAGTATGTGGGCCAGTGTGTGGGCCGGTGTGTGGGCCAGTGTGTGGGCCAGTGTGTGGGCCACTAATGTGGGCCGGTGTAGTGTGTGGGCCGGTGTAGTGTGGGCCAGTGTGTGGGCCATATGTGGGCCGGTGTGTGGGCCATTATGTGGGCCGGTGTGTGGGCCAGTGTGTGGGCCGGCAATAAAACAATAAACAAGTTGCATAAACTAAATCAGATTAAAAATGATCACAGTTCTGGTTTGCCTTAAGATGCAGTTTAAGATGGGTCTTGAACATGGAGTATGTAGGGCACTCTCTAATCACAACTGGCAGGCTATTCCAGTAGTTACCACTTTTAACAGAGAACACAGTTTTTGCAATGGTAGTATACCGAAAAGGCACCTTACAGTCCCCTCTACTGATGGCCCTGGTGGTAATGCCAGTGTCTGCTTTCTGTTGGATGAACTCATTCAATGGGGGAGGGGCAAGTCCATGCAGAACCTTGTACATGAAGCAAGTATATTTGAAAACTTGGAAATTCTCGAAACTTAGCATGTTATGTTTTTCTAAAACATTACAGTGATGAAATGAAATTGGTTTCCTATCAAATACTTTTATGGCTTTTTTGTAGAGTAATTATATTGGTGTAAGAGTAGTGACATATAAAAGAGACCAGTTGATAAAACAGTAGGCCTACTCGATGTGTGATAAAATCATTGAATGCAGAAACATCCTTGCAGCATTAACTGGCAGGCAGGGCCTGATCTGCCTGAAGTTTTCGATGTTAAACTTGACTGTTTGTCACTTTCTTCACATGACTTTTTGAAGGTCAATGTAGAGTCCAATGTGACCCCAAGATACTTGAATTAATGTACAATGTCCAGCTCCGCCTCTCCCAGAAACACATTAGAGTGAGTGACCTCTACTGGTGACTTTGTGAACATCATACACACTGTTTTCTTGGTGTTAAGTGAAAGACATGCTTTTGTTAGCCAGTCTTGAATGAGACATGAGACATCAGTGAATGAGATTCACGTTTCCTCCCAACCGCGAGTAGGCCTAGAAGCGCAGAAATGGAGAATGCAAAAAAAGAAAGGGTGGAGCTGAAAAAGCTAGAATTAAAAAACTAAAATTGCTAGTAAAAGACGCAGAACAATGTTCTAAAATTACAGACATGTTTACCCGCTGCTGCTGCTAATGATGATGAAGTTCAAGTGGAAGGAACCAACAGTAACAGGTGCATGCAGTAGCCTAGTGCATATTCTACTGTTGGTGTCTGCCGGTTCATGAGGGCTAGCTAGCCTATACTAGCTCTTGCAGTGATTTCAGTCATTCTATTACAAGACAATGTGCTTTCCGTATTCCTGATTCCTTACAGCACGTGGACGTAAATAGTTGTGACTCGTGACATTTTTTCTCTGACAAAAAGTTTAGTTAGCAATGTTAGGACTAGTGCCCACCACAGCATCAGAAGCTAAAGTGCTAACCTAGAGAGCCAATCTAGGACGGGCTGCAAATTAATCGGCTACTAATATTATAATAGTAAATACTCAAATAAAATACTATTATGTTCCCTTCCAAATTTTCATGTTGATATAATATTGGTAATCTAATTGATTGAATTGATTAGTTGCCATTTTACATGCTTAAATAAGATGTACCTTAGAATTCCCAACTGTTAGCCATGTTCTCGATCTGTATATGATTAGTCTCATCTACATGTTTGTAAATAACCACAGCTAACTAGCTTAAGCTAACAACTAGGTCAACTACTACCCCGTAGTTAAACATATGTGATTGCATATAACAGCTAACTGCAACAGCTAAGTTGGTAGTTAGCCTATTCCATTAATGTTGAATGTATTTATGAAGGTTGTTGATGGTGGTTGGCGCTGATTAGCAGACATGATTCCGTCAGTCTGCCACAGGGCAGCTGTGTTTGCTGATGCTGCTCACAACCACCAGTAGTGTATGACTGTGTGAGTGTGAATGCTTGATGGTTTCTGTGAAGCGCTTTGTGGAACAATGCTGATATACAGTTAAGAATGAGTAATTCGCTTTTGGTTTTTAAGAAAAATTTGTAAAGCTATTTTTGAAAACTACAGGGGTGAATAATACTGTTTTCTTTTGCTATTTTCTTTTAGAATACTGTTTTGATTGTTTTGTCTTAATTTTTTTAATTTTTGTTTTTTTTTATCCACTTTTTCTCCCATTTTCTACATTTTCTCCCATCCCAATTTCGTATCATCCAATTCAACCCTCCCCTGTCATGAACGCTGTTTCTTGCCTCCCACAAGCCGGCTGCAATGTGGACTAAGTCATACATAGCACAAGTCCCCTCCGGTACTTGAGGTAACAGCAGTCGCATCTTTTCACCTGCGCAGCTCGATCTCTCAGTGGCGAGGAGTAACGCGTGGGAGGCTCACGCTGCCCCAGACACTTCCTGATTCTACTGCGCAGGCACACCAACCGACCTGTAGGAGTCGCTGTCCACAACGCCCAATCCCCACCCATCAGTTTCCCACCCCCTAATACGGCCAATGTGTATTAGTATGAACGACCAGCTAAACTGAAAGCAATGTGGAGCGCTGGGCTCGAACAGGCGAGCCCAGCGTCTCCAGTATTTGTGGCGAGCGCCTTGCCCACTACGCCACGTAGCCGCCAATTTTTAAATTTTTGTTAAGAATATATAAGGCATATATAAGCATTATGCTTCAGTCTGTACCTTTTCAGTCACTGTAAAATCAAATATTGTTAAATGATGGGGTATATTGTATTGTGTGAGATGATGACTGAATAAACTACTACTACTACTACTACTACTACTACTACTACTACTTTGGGTGTTTTCAAAAGGCTGAAAAAACGCTGTATGAATTCAAGCCATTATTATTGATTTCTGATGTTCTTCTTATGCAGCTGACCCTGAGGGGAGAGAGAGCGCCCAGTCCGGCACAGCTGACCCTGAGGGGAGAGAGAGAGCCCAGTCCAGGCAGACAGACAGACAGACAGACAGACAGACACACAGAGAGAGAGACAGATAGAGAGAGACAGAGAGAGAGAGACACACAGAGAGAGGGAGAGACAGAGAGAGAGAGACACAACAGAGAGAGAGAGACACAGAGAGAGAGACACACAGAGAGAGGGAGAGACAGAGAGAGAGACACACACACACACACAGAGACACATACATAGAGAGAGAGAGAGAGAGAGAGAGAGAGAGAGAGAGAGAGAGAGAGAGAGAGAGAGAGAGAGGGAGAGGGAGAGGGAGAGAGAGAGAGAGAGAGAGAGAGAGAGAGAGAGAGAGAGAGAGAGAGAGAGAGAGAAAACAGGCTCTTGGAATGGGTGTCTGGGAGGAAGTGGGGGGTCTTTCAATGTTGATTAAACGGCAAGCAACTAATGTCATGAGTGCCAAATTAAAGGACAATAAATCCAATCTAACTGAAATTGTGTAGCACAGACCTTTCTATTAGGGATGCTCGATATTGGCTTTTTTTACCGATACCGATATACCGATATTGTCCAACTCTTAATTTCCGATACCGATATCAACCGATATCAACCGATACCGATATATGCAGGGTTTCCCGCCCCAAGAAATGGAATAATTTCAGGTAATTAACATTACATATCTCTTGTTGTGGAATTAACACAACATTATGCATACTTTTGACAATAAATAAAATCAGAATTGGTTCTTACTTGCTTGCCTGGGTAAATAAAGGTTATAGAAATGTAAATAAAATATTATTTCTTTAAAACCGATACCGATATTTTTCGATATCACATTTTAATGCCGATATCGGCCGATAATATCGGTAGGCCGATAATATCGGACATCCCTACTTTCTATGGATCAAAACCTCAATATTATTATGGTGTAGTTAATACTTCATATATCCTTAATCCCTAGGCTAATGAGGCACTAAGATGTTAGTAAAAAAAAAACATATGCCAATGACGGGAAGTAACGGTATATGTACAGTATGTGTCTGTGTGTGTGTGTGTGTGCACTGTGCATGAGTGCACATCTAGGGGCGGTGTGTAGATTTGGTCTCCCTGATGTTGACTCCTTAGCCACAGGCCCACACATAACGCCCGTTGTGTGGGCCAGTTTCGGGGCCGGTGCGTGGGCCAGTGCGTAGGCCGGTGTGTGGGCTGGTGCGTCTGAATGTCCCGGGCTGAATTTGTGTCCCAGTCCGCCACTGTCTAGAACTAATGTCTGTAGAGGAACCACAGTTT
>NW_028172941.1:25354-59435 GCF_963971535.1 Notolepis coatsorum | reverse complement strand
GGCGGGCCGCCGTTGCTATGACGAAGATCATATAAATCGAACAGTGGTTCCGGGTAAGGGCAGACTACAATCTGACTAGGACTGAGATCACACAGGAGAGAAGACACCATCAGAGACTTTGAGCTCCCTCCTCTCATCACAGAGAGGGGGGGGGGGGGGGGGGGGGGGGAAAGGCCACATCATCATTAGCTTCGGCTAACATGAGGAGGGTTTTGGCAAACGACCAGGCCGCCTGTAGCTGTTCCGCAACTGTTCCTACTTCCGGGGTAGGCCTGATTGGCCCCGACAGGCACGTGACCCGCGCGGCCACGCCCCGCGGCAGCCCCAAGGCGTGCGGCAACGAGGCTGCTGTAGTTCACAGGCGCTTTCCGCCTTCCATTAGGAAGGAGTTCGCGGCGCCTTTCATAATAATATCATCAGTCATCTCTAATAATATTCAATGTACTAATATACAATACGGCTCACTTTTCCCACTTCAATGACAGAGCCGCTGTTTAATAATATGTCGCGGCGGAGCTCCGTCGCGGCAGCATTATGTAGCAGTAATCCCCTGTTTTTTACCATCAACAAACTAGCTCAATTGGTAAGGCTGCTTGGCTGTGGATCCTATGGTCCTAAGTTCGATTCCCTTAATTTTTTTTTTTTTTTTTTTTTAACGTGCATTGCACTCTATAGCGTATTGTATATTGTATATTGTATGGTACAATTTACAGTAAGGTGTATGCTGTACCATACAATATACAATATACAATACGCTATAGAGTGCAATGCACTTAAAAACTTAAGGGAATCGAACTTAGGACCATAGCCAAGGAGCCTTACCAATTGAGCTAGTTTGTCGATGGTAAAAAGGGGGGATTACTGCTACATAATGCTGCCGCGACGGAGCTCCGCCGCGACAATATTATTAAACAGCGGCTCTGTCATTGAAGTGGGAAAAGTGAGCCGTATTGTACATTAGTACATTGAACAGTGATTAATATTATTAGAGATGACTGATGATATTATTATGAAAGGTCGCCGCAAACTCCTTCCTAATGGAAGGCGGAAAGCGCCTGTGAACTACAGCAGCCTCGTTGCCGCGCGCCTTGGGCTGCCGCGGGGCGTGGCCGCGCGGGTCACGTGCCTGTCGGGCCAATCAGGCCTACCCCGGAAGTAGGAACAGTTGCGGAACAGCTACAGGCGACAGGCCTGACCACTATTGGACTGAATAGCAGAAGGACGATAGCAAGGACAATACAATTTGATAACATCTGATTATGAGGTTCTGTTTATTTAATAAACAACGCTCTTCCAAGAAAGGTATCATGCTGTCAAAGTGTCGAATTCTTACGAAGGTGGTGAATTATTACGGTTGCGGATTGCACTAACGGGGAATGATAAGGTTTTATCAGCCAGTATGAGGAGACGTCGGGGGAATCAAATACACAACGCAGAGTCAGTGGATGGAAATGAGAACACAAGCCAAACAGACGACAGACGTGATACTGGCTGATTGATCAGAATCTAACAAGGTGCTAGTAGAACAGACCAGTGCTACAGTGTATCAAGGTGCTAGTAGAACATAGCAGTGCTACAGTGTATCAAGGTGCTAGTAGAACAGACAGAGCAGTGCTACAGTGTATCAAGGTGCTAGTAGAACAGACCAGTGCTACAGTGTATCAAGGTGCTAGTAGAACAGACAGAGCAGTGCTACAGTGTATCAAGGTGCTAGTAGAACAGACCAGTGCTACAGTGTATCAAGGTGCTAGTAGAACAGAGCAGTGCTACAGTGTATCAAGGTGCTAGTAGAACAGACAGAGCAGTGCTACAGTGTATCAAGGTGCTAGTAGAACAGACAGAGCAGTGCTACAGTGTATCAAGGTGCTAGTAGAACAGACAGAGCAGTGCTACAGTGTATCAAGGTGCTAGTAGAACAGACAGAGCAGTGCTACAGTGTATCAAGGTGCTAGTAGAACAGACCAGTGCTACAGTGTATCAAGGTGCTAGTAGAACAGACCAGTGCTACAGTGTATCAAGGTGCTAGTAGAACAGACCAGTGCTACAGTGTATCAAGGTGCTAGTAGAACAGACCAGTGCTACAGTGTATCAAGGTGCTAGTAGAACAGAGCAGTGCCCAGTTATAGAACGTTTACGATGGGATTCCTTTGTAAGTTGCATCCAGTTGCAAATCATTGACCTGAACTGGCTTTTGTTACAAATAGTTCTTATGTATATTTTGAAATGGTTGAACTGGATATGAGTTGTTGTTCAAACATGGCGCCTACCGTCTCTCCCAGAGGACCTCGAGAGTATCTCATGATACAGTGTTTTCTATCCTCAATACCAGGTACCAAGCTCCTCCACTTCTGAGAGGGAGGGGGGAGAGAGGGAGAGAGAGATAGAGGGAGGGGGAGAGAGAGCGAGAGAGAGAGAGCGAGAGAGAGAGAGAGAGAGAGAGAGAGAGAGAGAGAGAGAGAGAGAGAGAGAGAGAGAGAGAGAGAGAGAGAGAGAGAGAGAGAGAGAGAGAGAGAGGGGGTAGAGGGGAGGGGGAGAGAGAAGTAGAGAGATACATTGTGAGAGGGGAAGAGAGAGAAGTAGTGAGAGGGGGAGAGAGACAGAAAGAGATAAATAGTGAGATAAATAGTGAGAGGGGGAGAGAGACAGAGGGAGGAGAGAGAGAGAGAGAGAGAGAGAGAGAGAGAGAGAGAGAGAGAGAGAGAGAGAGAGAGAGAGAGAGAGAGAGAGAGAGAGAGAGAGAGAGAGAGAGAGAGAGAGAGGGAGGGAGAGGGATAGTAGAGAGAGAAATAGTGAGATGGGGAAGAGAGAGGAGAGAGAGAAGTAGAGAGAGATAATAGTGAGAGGAAGAGAGAGACAGAGGGAGGGGGAGAGAGAGAAGTAGAGAGAGATACATAGTTAGAGGGGGGAGAGAGAGATAGTAGAGAGAGAGGAGAGAGGGAGGGGGGAGAGATAAGTAGAGAGAGGGGGAGAGAGAGGGGAGATAGGAGGGGAGAGAGGGGGAGAGAGAGGGGAGATAGGAGGGGAGAGAGAGCGAATTCGAGAGAGAATAGTGAGAGAGAGAGAGAGAGAGAGAGAGAGAGAGGAGAGAGAGAGAGAGAGAGAGAGAGAGAGAGAGAGAGAGAGAGAGAGAGAGAGAGAGAGAGAGGGAGGGGTAGAGGGGGGGGAGAGAAAGTAGAGGGGGTAGAGAGAGACAGAGATGGAGAGAGAGATAGAGACAGAGTGGTGGGGAGACAGAGAGAGAGACAGAAAGATACTTTTATTCTATCATCATTGTGCATGTTTTGCATGAACAAACCAACTTAGGCTAACATCGCAATCAATCTGATTGAAACTGCATCTTTTAGTTTTGATAGGGGGATTCAGAAAAGCCTTTTTCGCAACTGAAATAAACAAATGGGTGCTGAAAACATTAAGGTTACATGATGCTATAATGATGTTACTGTTTCACAATTAACGTTAGCATACATGTGCAGGGTGTTCATTAGCCTAGCAAGGCAGGGAGTGACTTCTATGTATTGCTAACGAAGTTACAATGTCCACATTTAAGTGCTAATTAGTCTTACTTACCTCCTGGAAAAACGGCGTAAACGCGGCTCTGGGCCGCCTCGTCGCGCTGTTGTTCACATTGATTGATTGATTGAAAACTTTATTAACAGATTGCAGAATGGGTACAGACTAGTACAGTACAGCTCAATACAATTGTTAAGGGGATGCAGACCAGAGAAAGACTTTCGTCTTGTTTACATCAGGGTCCCCCATTTTCAATTCATCATAACATATATGACATACATGACATACAGATAGACAGTACTGCTACATCTATACATTTATGATATACCAGATTTGCAAATACAGTACTGTTTGTGATACAAAAAGAGTCCAGAAAAGAGAGTATATACATTTGAAGTAGAAACTGTACATTGGAGGAGGTTGGGTAGGTGGGGGGGGGGGGGGACTGTACATTGGAGGTGGTTGGGTGGGTGGGGGGGAGGTTGGGTAGGAGGGGTGGGTGGGGGACACTGTACAACTGTACAAGCAAAACTCTACATTGGAATATTGACAAGACCATACTTGGTGATTTACTGTACATTGGAGGGGGTTGTGTTAGGACATTTACAGGGGCCAGTTTCGAATTGCAGTCTCCCGTAGGTGTTTTTTGAGAGAGTTTTTGAAAGTGGGTAGTGATTCACATTCCTTTACAGCTTTGGGTAGGGCATTCCACATTGATGTGGCATAATTGCGAAACGTGTTTAGTCCCTTGTTTGAGCCGAATCTGGGTTTAACATGATTTGTGGAGCTCCCTCTGGTGTTGTGATCGTGGTATTCACTGACCTTTGGGAAGTATTTTGACATGTACATGGGTACCTTGGTCATGTAGTGTATCTTGTAGACCAGGCCCATTGCAAGTTGCTGTACTCTGTCGTCTACTCTAAGCCATCCTAGGTTGTCAAAGTGGGCAGGGGTGAGGTGGGTTCTAGGAGTAAGGTCAAGCAGTAGTCTGACCAGTTTGTTTTGAGATGTTTGTCATTTAGTTTTTAGCGCCTTTGAGGTGCTTTGGTACCATGAGGTGCAAGCATAGTCGTAGTACCCTTGAATGAGTGCTCCTGCCAGAGTCTTCAGGGTATTCTTGTTTACCAGTGAGGAGATCCGGTGCAAGAATCGAGTTTGTTGGTTGACTTTTTTTATTACATTGGATGCCATTTTGTAACCTGAAAGATTTGCCTCTAGGATGGAACCCAGGTAGGTAATTTCTTCTTTCCTTGTGACAATATTGTCACCCACTGTAACTGAGAAGCCGCCGGTCTTGCTGAGTTTGTTATTTGAACCGAAGAGAATGGACACCGTGGACAGACATCCCACTTTTCCTTCACGGTGAAAAGAAAACGGTTCAGGTTGCTATGTGCAAAACAACGGTTGCTATATTTGATATTCATTCTTGTGCAAACCTTTATTTATATTCGATAACCATAGAGGCGGCAATATGTCGAGTTACATACAAGTTCAAATAAATAGTCGAAACACAGATTAATATAATAATAATAATAACTTTATTTGTATAGCACCTTTCATATGGGGAATTGCAATTCAAAGTGCTTTAAGAAATCAATAAATCAAATCTGTGACAAGCAGCAAGAGCAAAGCATAAAGTGGGATAAAATAATGCAGATATATTAATCAAATCATATCAGAACCTCACGTTCCAATAGGCTTCTTTCTGTAATCTGTTACAAAACATGATAAAGGTCAGAGTATGCAACCAGCGGATAGTGGGGAGATAAAAGTAAAAATAAGTAAAATATAATAGCAAGGGTAAAATAAAATAGAAAACAGAAATATAAAATAGGTTTTTCACATTAGGATCGAACATCCCAACAGGCCACCTTGTTTATGGTTTGATTCAGTTTGAGTAGAATAGAAGACATAAATGATGAAATGAGCACATAAAGTGCAGACATACTATAAAATCACATTTTATTTTTTACAGTGCAATCAAAATGGTTCTGGATTACTGTTTAAAGTTATATTATCGTATAGCTCTGCTCAGCGTCATAGGGCAATACTCTCCACTTCAGTACTTGCACTGAATAAAAACGTACAATGTACCTTTACATACCATCATCTGTCTGACCACACCCCCATCCCCTACCTACATAAGCAGGGGTGTGGCCATACCCTCATCTCCTTCTTCACTTTCACCACAAGGAAGTGCCTGTATACCAACACTTGAGCTAGGTTGTTTAGTCTGAAGAAAGGAGAACAAAAGATCAAGTTGTGATGTTGTGGTGTAGGTAAGAGTCCTTCTGGACGCTTAACACCTCTTCCTTCCTCCCTTCTAAATGTTTTGTAATAACGATGTTTTCCAAAACGTATGTTGCTGCACTACATTGGGGATACAACATGTGTTGTGTGTGAATTGTCTTGTCGCTGGTATAGCTTCTCTCTACCTATAGAAAATCGGCGTTGTTTTTTACGTGAGTAAAAATGTACTGGTTTGGTTGTGATGAGAACTTGTGTGTTCATGTAACGTTAGTTAACGTGGTTGAGCTCACAACTAGTTGGGTTACTAACCCTGCAAAGCTATGCTTAGTGACATATGATCGAGGGGTGAGTCCTTCTCTCAGCCTGTGATAACAATAAACAGGTAGCGTGTTCACATATTAACAGGGCAGTACCTGTTCAACCTGGTCGTATCAAGGGTAAGGTGGGGAGGCGTGATTTCCCCCCGGTTTCCCTGGGGCTTCCCCCCTCCTCTCAAACATGTTTTGTTTACAATATATTGTTTCACTATGTTTGTGGGGATACGGTGTAATCCCTCAGCTTCTGCTGGGGTTGTGCTCCTGCTTGAGAAAATGATTTTTTCCTAGGGAAAAGATTGTTTTGGTCGCTATCGTGTGGATTTAGTAAGGCCTGTGGCCAATACGTAATCGAGGACTTGTGTCTTCTCTCGTTATGAAAAACGCCGTTCCTCTTACGGTAGTGAGAGTGTACTTTTGCCTTTTTTGTTGTGATGGAGGGTTGTGTGTGTCGTTAAGATCCACTACTGGGTTAGGTGTTGGCCTACAGAAGTCACATGTGTAAGCTCTGTTACCGGGGCTCTTAAAGGGGCCCTCTCTGGGTCTGTGTTTTTCTTTGTAAAATTCAGATGGCAGGTTTCGCACATGAGTCTATGTGAAGCTGTTAAACGCTTCATGTAGCATGCTATGACTGGTGTCATGGCTCTACTTTGTCATTACATCATATCAGGGGTGAGGGGTCATAAAGGGGTGAACTGGTAAAACCTTCCTCCCCTTTTTCTGATTGGTCAGGGGTTAAAACCCCCTGTCCTTCGGGCTTCCTGGCACGTTGCTGGATCAGTGCGTTACAGGGTGGGGGGGGGGGGGGGGGGGTTTCCTGGTCCCACGCCATATTGGGCGGTGGACCACGGAAATCCCCCCGCCATAGAGTACGTCACTGGGCGTCTTTCTATTGGTAAGACTTCTGTGGGTTATTCAGACTCCATGTTATGGACCTCTGTTACAGGAGTTTCAGAGCCTCCTCCTCAGGGAGTTCAGAGCCTCCTCCTCAGGGAGTTTCAGAGCCTCCTGTGAGTTCAGACCCTCCCTCCCAGTGAGGGAGCCTCCTCAGAGTTTCAGAGCCTCCTCCTCAGATTGTCAAGGTGAGTAGAATCTAAAAAGAAGTTCTGCTCTGTTGTGTGTATATTGAGCTTGGTGGGTGATGCAACGCAGTAGAGACGTTTGTTCTTCTGCTCTGCTCCCTACTGGTAGTGTGTGTATTGGGTCAGAGCCTCCTCCTCAGGGTGTTTCAGAGTCTTCTCCTCAGGGAGTTCAGAGCCTCCTCGGTGAGTTCAGAGTCTCCCTCTCAGTGAGGGAGCCTCCTCAGAGTTTCAGAGCCTCCTCCTCAGAGAGTCCTAATCCAATTGTTACATAGCTCAATGTTGCAATATGTCTTTTCAATCTATTGCTCACGTGGGAAGTCTCTCTGGGGGTCCCTGTCCTCTCCTTTATGGAGCAGGTTGACAGGGTATTGTTTAGGGAGTTCCCTGACTCCTCGCCGGTAATGGTCTGTTGAGTCATGGTTTTTCCCCCGTCATAGAGTACGTCGCTCTCTGTCCCCTCTTTTATGGAGCATGGTTGACGGGGTGTTGGTTTCCCTCAGCCGTGTCGTATGGGACCCATGTCCGTACTTTTTTTCTGTGAAAAAAGCGGCTTCTTGTCGTTCTCCCAGGCGGCTTGGAGGAACGGTATCTGGTGTCTTGTTAGACTATCTATTGATGTGTTTTGGGTCTCGACGTGTACATAGTGCAGGCCCTGGGTGCTTCTGATAGGAATCACGCATGGGCTTGCGCGCCTTGGTTGCGCATCATTAAAACAGCGTTTTTATGGGGCAACTGGGATGGAGTTTGTCTCTTCCGAGCGCCAGTGTTGTCTCGACGAATTCTTGTTCATATCTGGGGGATGTTAACGGAATATATCTAAGCATAGGTAGAGGGGTCTCACGCCCTTGGGGTGGGCCACCGAGCACGGTACGAAAGGGACCGTCTGGGTGGCGCCCTCTATAATGTTTTGGATCGACACGCGTAACTACCCCCCTCCTAGTGTTGGGGATGTCGGCGTGATTAGGGCACGGACTGATTCTGGTTGCGCCGGTCCAGGTCAGTTAACCTGTTGTCTGCCGGGGACGCAGATCTGCTGTTCTGGTACCCTGAGGGACTTGTGCTTTTTTCGGGGGGAAAAATGCCGAGTCGGCCCGGGTGTCACAGGGTTTGACGTTATGGAGATGTTCGTGGTTGTGTTACTACGTATTACCCCTCACTGTTGGTTGTTCCATGTTGTGTTGTACCTTGCGCTGTGCTAATGGGGCCTGGTCCTTCTCCATTCTTTTCGCCCCTCTCTTCTCCTGCTTACGCATGGCTGGGAGGGGGCTGTTGAGGTGATTCTTATGGAACTCCTCTGGCATCCCTGTGTACGTTCCGGTCCGCCGGGCAAGGTCTAAAATTGTTTCATCAACCCGTAGGCCTGGGATAACCCCTGTTTGAAAACTGAAACACTTGTACTGCGGTATAGCCAGTGTATACCCGCAGTTGTGTTTTGGAGTTTTTTCTTGAGGGGTTATAGGAACAGCCACCTCGTGTTTGGTGGTTGGTTCCCTGGTGTGTTGGTAGCGGAGTCAACTCTCGGGTTAGGCCGGTTGAGTGTGCCCCTGCACGTTTCATGACGTCTGCCAATCGTGTCTCTGCCTTCTCTGCCTCGACCCCTCTAGGGTTTTTTTTGTGGAGGCTGTGACATGGTGCACAACAATACCAGCATACGCCCCTTCCGCCGGGGTGCTGTTTCAGCAGACCCCTTTGGCGCCTGTCTAGTCCGCAGTGCTCCAGGCTCAGGTCAAGTGCCTGTTGCCTGGATTGAGGGATCGACCTCTTCTGGAGGTGGTCTCCCCGGTGCGCTGCCTGCTCCCGCTGTGGGTGTAGCCTCTTGAGTGCTTAGAGTTTACAACCATGCCAACCTGAACACGCCCGATCTCGTTTGATTTCGGAGGCGGTATGGGTTCAGGCCTGGGTTGTGCTTGGATGGGTGACTGCCTGAGTATACCAGGGTCAGTGAGCCAGGCGGCGTGCTATTGGGGGGAAGGGCCTGCTCTTGGATGGGCCCTGTCCGACTATGCTGGCGATGTGGGGGGCGGTGTCACTAGTGACCGCCTGGTGAGGTCTCGATGCTGTGGTGTCATTGACCTCTCCAGGCCCCCTTTTTCCGGGGGGGTCCAGTCCCTTCTGGGTCTGGGTCCTCCTTCGCGCTCCGCTGCTACGGCCTTGCCACGGGGTTGGGCTTTGCTCTTGACCCTGTGATGTTAGGGGTGGTAACAGGGGTTTGTTCCTTCCGTTCGTTCCCTAGTGGCATGCGGGTTGTGCGTTGTGTAGTCGTGGGTACGTCCCATGGTCTGCTCACCCTGTGCGTTGAGTTGCTCAAGCTCCTCTTCGCGCAGTCGGATCTGTCTCCCTCCCGTCCTCAGCCAGGGAGGGTCGGGGGGGCTCGGGTCCTCCCCAGTTCTGATGGTTGTGGGGGGCCTCAGCGGGGTACATTTGTCAAGCTCAGCTCTGCTCAGCTCCTGAGTTGCCCTATGATGCTGAGCAGAGCTATACGATAATATAACGTGCGGTTATGTATATAACCATAGTTATATGAGTATAGTGACGCTCAGCATCAGGACTCCCTGAGGACCCCTTGATCTTGCCTTGTGGTGAAAGATTGGGAAGGAGATGAGGGTATGGCCACACCCCTGCTTATGTAGGTAGCGGATGGGGGTGTGGTCAGACAGATGATGGTATGTAAAGGTACATTGTGAGTTTTTATTCAGTGCAAGTACTGAAGTGGAGAGTATTGCCCTATGACGCTGAGCGTCACTATACTCATATAACTATGGTTATATACATAACCGTACGTTCAAATTGTCCACAGGTTAGTAGAGTATTGACTCTTAATAGGAGTTGAGGCACTAAAATAAAAAATTTAAATAATAAATTGTAATATTAATATAATTTACCTACCCTATACTGCCCACAAATTAGGCATTTTCAGGTGATTACAGGCAGCCATGTTGGAAGAAAGAGCACTACACTAACATTGCATGCAAGGCCTGTTTGTGTTCCATTTAATTTTCTATTCTGATTCGTATGCAACAGAGGAGGAAGAGGAGTAGCTAGATTAAACTAAATATGTATATATATATGAATTTATTTTTTTATTTGGGATTGTTCCATGATTTATTTAATTACAAGAAGTGTGTATTATAGGCTACAATTACAATATGAGCTGTACAATGTTTGCTATAGAAAATGTTTGGTCAATTAAACAATATGACCAACAACACTTAAAGGCAGAGCCCTTTGCTCTGTTAATTAAATTCCATTATTCAGATGCAAAAAAATATATATATGTAGCAGCCTGAATATTTTGTACAAAGTATTCAGTAGTGCTAACTAACTGTTACTTTCCCTGTGTGTGTATAACGTGTGATTAACAGTGTTCCTTTGGATAGCCTAACAGTGTTCCTTTGGATAGCTCGCCCAGTCTAACGACGAGGTGAGGTGCTACTCTTCTCCGGCTGCAGTATGGATTACTAACAATAACATTGAGCCCTTTTTCCCTTTCTGGAGCGGTCCTTGAGTGGGACCAGTGGAGGTTGCCAGCAGGGGGCGGAGTGGCAGTGGTGGCAGGTGGAGTGATGGAGAGAAGCAAGCAACATCACCTCCTGGTTTGGGAATAGCACTGCACAAGACCGAAGCAGACTACAAAGAGTGACACGTTCAGCCGAACGCACAATTGGAGGGGGGCTCCCCACCCTCCAGAACATTTACAACAAGCGGTGCAGGGGCAAGGTTAAGAGAATCATTAAAGACTCCAGTCACCCGAACAACTGCCTCTTTGAACTGCTGCGGTCAGGCAAGCGATACCGGAGTCTCAAGGCGAGCACAGAAAGACTCAGAAGAAGCTTCTATCCCCAGGCCATCAGGCTGCTCAACGAACAATGAACACTACACAACAACAACCATCAAATGCACATAGCACACACATCCACACGCACACACTCACTTTAAACAAACACACTGTAGCACCCACTCCCCACACTTTATAGCACACACTCACTTTAAACAAACACACTGTAGCACCCACTCCCCACACTTTATATTTATTGATGAAGGATTGCACTACAACTCGTACACCTTACTGTAAATTGTACCTAAATTGTACCTCATCCCATTTCTGCTTTGCACTATATAGTATTGTACATTAGTACACTGCATAGTATTGTATATTATATGGTAACTCAGTTACGTCTATTCTGCATCGAACATTGTACATATGTCTATACTGAACACTGGGACCTCATTTTCTACTTCTAATTTACATGCTATACTATGTTATTTGATACTATCTTGTCTAGCACAGTCTCTGGAGCGTAACAGTAAGAAGCATTTTGTATGAAAGTATTCTGTACTTCTGTATGACAACTATTAAAGAAACTTGAAGCAAGCAACGATGAAGAGGGAGTTACCTGGAGGCAAAGGGAGCAGGAAGCTCTCTTCGGCGTTGGACTTGGCCGTGAACAGTCGCAGCCACAGCGGGTGTGTGCTTTGGAATAGCCCCGTTGAAGAAGTTAATGAAGGAGAGCCCCGTCGGAACGAGCGGCGGGTGATGAGAAATACTTGCTAGTGACGGGTTATCCTAGAAGTATCAGCGATAGTGTGTGAGTAAGAGAAACCGAACCGAAGGACTAACGTCTAGAGTTAACGAGACTAACGTCTAACGTGTTATAGTAGTTACTGTGTGCGGTATAGTAGTATGCTGCTAGCGGCTCCGTCTGACTTGAGTAGACTACCGGGCGCGCGGCGCTGAAGAGACCGGTGGTATAGCCAGCCACGTTGCGTTAGCAGTGTAACCGATATAGCAGGAGGGTGCGTCGAGACCCAAAGCTTAGCTGTGTTTAGGGTAGCCACAGTATTAGCTCGCGCGACAGAAGCAAGCCAGCAACAGCAGCGGTGGACGTTTCCCAGACGGTACAGAGGACGCCTCTTCCCACCAGCAGAGGACGCCATACATCACGCTCCTCCAGCTAACCACTGCCTGCTGTTTGCCCAGCCTGCTGGCTGTGCTCGCGGAATCGCCGACGCCATCTTGTCACCCGGACGAGCGGTGACAAGGGTGGGTCCGCCATCTTGGCTAAGTACTAACGGTACCACGTGTATCAACAGCAACGTCCATTCAAGTGAACGCACCCGGTGCCATGTATTAATGAATAACAGTGTAATGGATAACATGCCCAGGCTTCTATATAAAGTAGACATAATCGGGATCATTGTGTGTGTCTGTTTCTTCAAGTTCCATTTGCTATTCTAACCCCTGGGTAAATATTGTGACTGCATAATTATTTAACCCTTACACCCCATTTACAGAATAGCATTTGAAGGGTCTATACAGGTGGTCAAGGAAGGGTACTGCTTAAAGGGAAGCCCAATAACACTATTGAACTGACAGTCACTGGGTGTGGGAGGGCTGTCGGAGGTACTGGGGAAAGTGAGGGTGTGTGGGGAGCTACTGCTGACCGCCTTGGAAGGCGAGGGAGACCAGAGTACCAGTCCCCAGGTTAGTAAATCCTGGGCCCCATCCACTCCAGCTGCAAGCCCTCCAGAACGACGTTCCGGGCCAAAGACGGGAGTACTTATAGGTCCAATACTATAGTATCCTACTACCCAGTGTCTGTGTACTACTACTCCCACAAGCAGGGATAATCCACCTTTCTACATATATATGCAAGCATTAGATGTTAGGTAGACACCAATGGCTGTAACAAATGCTCAGTGAAATATTGTCATTTTAATTAGACATAGTTAAAACTCTCTTCTTAGAGGAGAGATTGTCTCTGACCCTGGGACCAGGTTTATCAGGACCCGGTTTATCAGGACCATGTTTAGTGACGCACCATCCCGGTCCACGGTACAGCTTGAGAGCAGGTTATATGTAGGGTAATTATACATAGCGTGAGCATCTCATATACATAGTAAGGATCCCTTCAATTCAGGTACCGGTGAGCAGCATCCGTAAAGTAATACTTCTTCAAGATATGGAGTATCTCCATATACTGTGGCATTAATTATGTTATTCAGAGCAGTCAGTCCTGCTAACACTCACTATGTAGAAAAAACATCTTGTTATATGCAAGACTGTAAATTACTCTAAATGTTAAAACAACCTTACTTGGCTGTGGCCCCCTGCTGGCAGAAATACCAGCCACTAATCTTTTACTGAGAACTACAAAATATGTAAACTCTTCACCCCAAACCATCCAGTGCTTCGTCAAAACACTGAAACCAGAAGGACATGCATGGGGAATAGGGTAGTAAATCTGTTTTAAAGGTCCATTTTCCAATGGTAAAAATTATACCACAGTCATTGTTTACAAAAGTCCAGATATGAACTTACATTTACATTTACATTTAGTAATTTAGCTGACGCTTTTATCCAAAGTGACTTACAAGTTCTGTACGACAAGTCATCAGGAAGGGCACAACTCTATCAGCTGAGTAACAATGTTCATCAAAGTGTTGAGTGCTACAGTATAGGTTAGTTTATTAGGACAAGTGCCTGACAGTAAGGTTAGTTAGAGTTAGATTTTAATTTTTATATATTTTTTCAGATAATGATTGAAGAAGTGCGTCTTTAGTCGACGGCGAAAGATTGGACGGGTTTCGGCTGTCCTAACTGTGGTGGGTAGTTCATTCCACCATTGTGGGGCAAGGACTGAGAAAAGGCAGGTTCTCCTTGATGACCCTCCCGGAGCTCGGATAGGAGTGGGTCTGAGACGGCCAGCAGAGCGTAGGGGTCTTGAGGGTGTGTAGTTAGAGACCATTGACCGGAGGTAGGCGGGAGCGGTTCCCTTTGCCGCACGGTATGCCAGGTCGAGGGCCTTGAAGCGTATATGTGCAGCAATGGGGAGCCGGTGCAGGTCCCTAAGAAGTGTGGTGCATGGGCCGACTTTGGTAGGTTTGAGATCAGGCGGGCCGCTGCGTTCTGAATGAGTTGAAGAGGCTTGGTGGCAGTGGCCGGGAGGCCAGCAAGCAGTGCGTTGCAGTAGTCGAGGCGGGAGATGACTGTTTTGGACGAGGAGTTGGGTGGCTTCTTTTGTCAGGAAGGGGCGGATCCTTCTGACGTTGGTCAGGAGGAATCTGCAGGTTCTGGTTGTCGCTGCGATGTGAGCAGAGAAGTTCAACTGGTCGTTGAGGACAACACCAAGGTTCTTGGCGGTTGGGGACGCAGTTACAGCTGTATTCTCGACTGTGATGGAAAGGTCGGTCAGGGGGGAGGATTTGGCCAGCAGGTGGAGCAATTATGTTTTGCTTAGGTTCAGTTTGAGGTGGTTGGTCGTCATCCAGGCGGAGATGTCGAACAGACAGGCCGAGATCCGCTCAGAGACGTGGATATCTGAGGGAGGGAAGGAGAAGAAGAGTTGAGTATCATCGGCATAACAATGATACGAGAAGGCATGAGACATGATAATGTTACCCAGTGATTTAGTGTAGAAGGAGAAGAGAAGGGGTCCTAGGACCGATCCCTGGGGGACACCCGTCTGCAGGGGGCGGGTGGCCGACAGGGTCCCTCTCCATGACACTTGGTAGGAGCGGTCATTGAGGTATGATGTCAGCCATGTCAGCGCAGAGCAAGCCACTCCCATTCCTGCGAGGAGGATGTGATGGTTGACTGTGTCAAAGGCTGCAGATAGATCTAGAAGAATCAGGACAGAGGAGAGGCCTTTCCCTTTTGCTAAGTGAAGTGCCTCTGTGACCGCAATGAGGGCCGTTTCTGTGGAGTGGCCAGTCCGGAAGCCTGACTGATTAGGGTCTAGGAGGTAATTCTGTAAGAGATAAGCAGTAAGTTGGTTGGATACAGCACGTTCAAGTGTTTTAGAAAGGAAGGAGAGAAGAGAGACAGGACGATAGTTGCCTATGACGGTGGGGTTCAGGTTTTTTTTTTTTTATGAGAGGTGTGACTCTGGCTTGTTTTAGGGAGGTGGGGACCACCCCCGAGTTGAGTGAGGAGTTGATGGTTGCAGTTAGGAATGGGAGGATGTCTGGTGCTATGGTCTGGAGGAGTGGGGAGGGTAACTGGTCCAGCTGGCATGTAGTTGGACGGTTCGACTTGTCAAGATCTGCTGAAGGGTGGCAGTTTGGGACTGGGTTTGGGACTGGGTTTGGGACCATCCCTCCCACTAAATCCCTGATATTCATATGACGTAGGCAGTGTTATCTGTGGCTGGGAGGGATTATTTCATTAAGCTTTGCTGGTGATTGGCTAATAATCAAGCTCCCTGGTTGGAGACCCAGAGTGTCAGTTACTGGGGGTTCCCGCTTCTCCTTGTTCCCGCTCCCAAAGAGGTTACTGGCCAGCGCCATGAAGCCAAGTCACCATTGTGCCGATACCTGCGGCCAGGACCAGCTCCCCGGTCTTACGCACCTAGAGAGGAGACACACAGACACAGACACAGACATACACACACACACACACACACACACACACACGCACGCACGCACGCACGCACGCACGCACGCACGCACGCACGCACGCACACACACACACACATACACACACACACACACACTAATGAGATCCTGTGTGTCGTATATTATATCAAGGGAACATTTCATTAGAGTGACTTTTCTTCATCAACAAACCAACACAACGCAGAGTCCTATCCTGAAGGAAGTGTGTGTGTGTGTGTGTGTGTGTGTGTGTGTGTGTGCGTGTGTGTGTGTGTGTGTTCCTGTGTGTCACCCATCTCACATGTGTGTGTTCATCTGCATGACAAATAAAGACTTCTTTCTTCTTACATGCGTGTGTTCATCTGCATGACAAATAAAGACTTCTTCTTACATGCGTGTGTTCATCTGCATGACAAATAAAGACTTCTTCTTACATGTGTGTGTTCATCTGCATGACAAATAAAGACTTCCTCTTACATGCGTGTGTGTTCATCTGCATGACAAATAAAGACTTCTTCTGCGTGTGTTCATCTGCATGACAAATAAAGACTTCCTTTTACATGCGTGTGTTCATCTGATGACAAATAAAGACTTCCTCTTACATGCGTGTGTTCATCTGCATGACAAATAAAGACTTCCTCTTACATGCGTGTTTTCATCTGATGACAAATAAAGACTTCTTCTTCTACACCCACCTGTCGAGACTCTTTGCCGTATCGCAGCTCCGTGGCGAAGTGCTCACAGTTGCCCCTGAAGACGCAGTAAGGCATCTCCGTGCCGACCAGCTCGCAGGCCTCCTTCACGATGACGTACACTGTAAAAAATGTATGTTTTTTTTCACGGGAGATTCACTGTATTATTTTACAGATGACTTTCGTTTTTCTATTTTAAGTGTAAAGGCCATAAAAATACAGTAAATTACCTTTTATCAAAATATGAACCATTAAATAAAGGTTGTAATCTGTAAATATATTTGATTTTACTGTAAATTGACAGTAAGTATTTGGCAACCATTGATGCCAGACATTTACCGTTTTCGTGCAGCTTTTTTTCTTACAGTGTTATCAGACATTTATTTACAGCCAAGCAACTCTTTCTGTAATACCATTTGTAAATACAGTGACACTATCCCATGAGAGAGAGAGAAACACTACCATAGTAGACCAAGATAGAAACCCAGATATATTACTACTACCATAGTAACCTGTATCACTGTACATATTAATACTACATACTGTACTTCACATATCTGTAGATATCTGTATCTGGGTTAGAGTATACTACTGTATACTATGTCTCTACATATGCCTTACCTACTCTAACTGGTTACGCTGTTGGCCAGTATGACTTAGTATGACTATATCACTAGTACATATTAATACTACCAATATGACTTACTACCATAGTGTCATTATAACTGTATCACTGTACATATTAATACTACAACTCTGTACATACATCTGATTAGCAATATTACTCAGTAGTAATGATTTATATATTATATACACAGTTTAATAACCTGCACATTGTATATTACTGGTGCACTTTACTGTTACATTTGCACTCTGGTTGGATGCCAAACCTCTTTTCGTTGTACTATACTTGTGCTGTATGATGACAATCAATTTTAATCTAATCTAATCCAGTCCCTGCCTAACACACATGTCTTTTGGAAAGCTGCCATGATATAAATAATAATAATAAAACATTAGGATCTAACATCCCAACAGGCCACATTGGTTATGGTTTGATTCAGTTTTAAATAGACAATAATAAAAAGAGTATGATAAAATATAGACAGAGTAAAATAGTGAAATAGTGCAGTGCAATAAAATAGTAGAATATAATAGACTTAAAATGAGCACATAAAGTGCAGACATATAAAATCAGTTCTTTACAGTGCAATAAAATAGTTAGTGTGGGTGACCTGGCGAAGCCAGGTTGCCACCCACACTATAGTAATCTATACTCTTTTTATTCTTTATTTCTTTATTCCACCGATTTTGCAAACACAACTCCTGCCAGAGTGTTCGCGCCCCATACACGTGAAAGGTATCAAAACGACCGGCTTGCTCCAAGTCACAGCGCTATTGCTTTTCGGAAAGTTTCACCGCACCGTTTGGCTAAAAATCGACTTTAAACAGGAAGATTTAGGTCCCATTGGGAATGCATTGCAAATTAGAGTGGGACAGCTGAAATAATTTTTTTTCCACTACCTTGGGTAAATTGCGACACTGATCTCAATTTTGAACGTAGATATAAAAACAACACATCAAAACGATGACACGGCTGTCGGCTCGCTCACAAAAGAAAAATAAATGGAATTGGACATTTCTATCTCAACTGATGACCATTTGTTTGAAGGTTCTCCTCCCCATAGACACCAATGTGTTCGCACTCTAAGAATACGATGATTTTTGAGCTTTTCCCCCCTTGTGTTCCGATCGCCACAAAGGCCACAATTGTCGACAGAATGCCACAATATCGCACACAATCCTTCACATACTCCTTCAAGTGCTCATCTGAAAGTCACAACGCTTCATCTCTTATCGTTTGCTTTTAATCATCGTGACAATGCAGTCATGCGTCTGCCCTCATTGAAATACATTCAAAGTGAAAGTGCATAGTCATTCGTGATTGCATCAGCCTACCAGGTGTGTGGCTCATGGCTCAAGGGTACAGCTGACCTGCCAAAGACCTCTCATGGAGTTAACCCTTAATCGCCCCTCTGTGTAGCAGTACTGAATTGCTTGACAGCGCCCTCTGTCTTGCGGGTTGTGTCATTGTACTCAGTAGGGATGTGCTCTTTCATTGGTCTATGTTGACCCATTGTACTCGGTAGGGATATCCTCTTTCATTGGTCGATGTTGACCACTCCCCCGATCCTTAGACCACGCCCCGTAGGCCACACCCCCTTAGTCCCGGAAAAAAAAAAAACTCTGAAAAGTCCGAAATCTTTTAAAAAGTCCGAAAAGTCAGAAAAATTCAAAAAACTCGGAAGTCAAAAAAAAAATTTAAACGCTGAAAAGTCTGAAAAAAAATTTAAACGCGGAAAAGTCCGAAATTTTTTAAAAACTCTGAAAAGTCTGAACATTTTTAAAAACTCGGAAAAGTCTGAAAAATTTAAAAAAACTGAGGTAAAAGATGAGGTACTCAAAAAACTGAGCGCCCTCCAACCTAACAAGGCCACTAGCCATGACAATATCCCCTCCAAATTCCTCAGAGACTCAGCAGCCGCCATCACCCCAGTCATCACACACATAATAAACCTCTCCATAAAACAGGGACATGTCCCCAAATACTTCAAAATTGCGAGAGTGACCCCCTTGCATAAAAAAGGCAGCAAATTAGACCCAGGCAACTATCGCCCTGTTTCTATTCTTACCTCCATCTCGAAAGTCATGGAAAAAAGAATCTACGAACAGGTCGAAAAGTACCTCACGGAATCTAATCTACGAATTCCAATCTGGCTTCAGAACATCCCACTCCACTGACACATGCCTTCTCTATTTGAAGGACCACATCAAACAAGACGTGGACACGGGCAAATACTGCGGCATGGTCATGCTGGACCTACTAAAGGCCTTCAACACTGTCAATCACTCCATTCTGATTGACAAGCTAAAGGCAATTGGTTTTGATTTTATCAGTGAGCTGGATGCAATCCAGGGGAGAGAACAGATGAAAAGGTAAACGGTACTCTATCCCCCCCCTCCCAGTGAGCTGTGGTGTTCTACAAGGAAGCATACTAGGACCGTTACTGTTCGTAATTTATGCAAATGACATGTCGTCAGCTTGTGACTGCAACTTGTTCCTGTTCGCGGACAACTCAGCCCTGCTGGTCTCTGACAAGAACAAGTTACAGGTTGCAAAAACCCTCAGCTCAGAACTCGGCAGAATCTGCACCTGGCTCGCTGATAACAAACTATCATTACACCTGGGTAAAACAGAGTCCATTCTCTTTAGATCAAATAACAAACTCAGCTAAACCAACAGCTTCTCTGTTACAGTGGGTGACAATATCACAATGAAAGATGAAATTACATACCTGGGTTCCATCCTAGAGGCAAATCTTTCCTGTGACAAAATGGCATCCAATGTAATCAAAAAAGTCAACCAACGAACAAGATTATTGTACCGGATCTCCTCTCTGTTAAACAATAATACCCTGAAGACTCTGGCAGGAGCACTCATTCAAGGGTACTACGACAATGCTTGCACCTCATGGTACCAAAGCACCTCAAAGGCACTAAAAACAAGATTACAAACATCACAAAACAAACTGGTCAGACTACTGCTTGACCTTACTCCTAAAACCCACCTCACCCCTGCCCATAGGATAGCTTAGAGTAGACAGAGTACAGCAACTTGCAATGGGCCTGATCTACAAGTGTTAGGGTTTGTAACCGACCTCAAACGCAACGGCACAGAGAGGAAGTTCAGAGTTAGCCAAAGCAAGGGCGTATTTATTTACAGAGTCACAAGATGGAATGAAGTACAGCAATCGAACAAACGGGGAATCTGGCATGTGAAGATTGTTGCGGCTCTGCAGATACTCCCAGTAGGTAGTGGTGAGGAATTGGCTAGTGACGTTGAAGCGGCTCTGCAGATCCTCCCAGCTTTCACTCCCGGTGGAAACGGAGAGAGAGAGAAATCAGAGTTAGCCCTACGCACACACAGAGGCAGAGAGGTGACTGATCCAGTATAAATCCAAGTGACTTGATCTTCGGTGTACCACACACAAGTTAGCAGAGTCCAGAGAAAAAACAATACGGTATCTTCAGTGTTAATCTAACACAAAAATTTGGTGAGTCCAGTACAAACAAAAACGGGATCTCTTCGGTGTTCACCAAACACACAAAAAACGGATAATCCAAAAGACAGTTTCCAAAAACTCACCAGAGCGCAACGCGAGGAGCGGGCAGATTACGAGGCGTAGCTCCGAACGGGGAACCAGGTTCTCCACAGCAGTTCTCCACAAAAGATCCTGGGCCCTCATTCATCAACGTGTTCTACGCACAGATCTGTGCTTACCCTGTGCGTACGATAATTTCTAAGCAAAGAGTGGGATTCATCAATTTCGATTTGAACTTGACTCCGTGCTTACATCTACGCACAGGTCAGACCAGGCGTACCTGGCGCCCAGTGGTAGAATATCGTTACTACGCATAAGCACTCCTCAGTCCTGCATTAGTTTCAAGGCGGAAATAAGCTTCCGTGCATTAGTGTTCAACTTTTGTATGACCCGTTATTCATTATAGTTCATTGTAAAATAGCGACAGTAGTGTAATTATAACGGGCTCACACGCGAACAAGAGGTTGGCCTGCTTGTTTGGCACGGACGGGCAGACGCAAAACACCAACCTCCAAACGCGATTAGATATTGTTTCAAATAAAAAGCAAATTATTTTGTGTGTCATGTTTCCAAATAAGATTGGTCACGAAATGCTTTCAACCATCAGATCCTCCTCGCGGCCCTCGCAGGAATGGGAGTGGCTGGATCTGCGCTGACATGGCTGACATCATACCTCAATGACCGCTCCTACCAAGTGTCATGGAGAGGGACTCTGTCGGCCACCCGCCCCCTCCGGACGGGTGTCCCCCAGGGCTCGGTCCTAGGACCCCTTCTCTTCTCCCTCTACACTAAATCACTGGGTAACATTATCACGTCTCATGGCTTCTCATATCATTGTTATGCCGATGATACTCAACTCTTCCTCTCCTTCCCTCCCTCAGATATCCACGTCTCTGAGCGGATCTCGGCCTGTCTGTCCGACATCTCCGCCTGGATGACGACCAACCACCTCAAACTGAACCTAAGCAAAACAGAATTGCTCCACCTGCCGGCCAAATCCTCCCCCCTGACCGACCTCTCCATCACAGTCGAGAATGCAGCTGTGACCGCGTCGCCGACCGCCAAGAACCTTGGTGTTGTCCTCGACGACCAGCTGAACTTCTCTGCTCACATCGCAGCGACAACCAGAACCTGCAGATTCCTCCTGAGCAACGTCAGAAGGATACGCCCCTTCCTGACAAAAGAAGCCACCCAACTCCTCGTCCAATCAACAGTCATCTCCCGCCTCGACTACTGCAACGCACTGCTAGCTGGCCTCCCGGCCACTGCCACCAAGCCTCTTCAACTCATTCAAAACGCAGCGGCCCGCCTGATCTCAAACCTACCGAAGTCGGCCCATGTCACCCCACTTCTTAGGGACCTGCACTGGCTCCCCATTGCTGCACGTATCCGCTTCAAGGCCCTCGACCTAGCATACCGTGCGGCAAAGGGAACCGCTCCCGCCTACCTCCGGTCAATGGTCTCTAACTACACACCCTCAAGACCCCTACGCTCTGCATCTTCTGGCCGCCTCAGATCTACTCCTATCCAAGCTCCCGCAGGGTCATCAAAGAGAAGCCGCCAATTTCAGTCCTTGCCCCACAATGGTGGAATGAACTACCCATCCCAGTTAGGACAGCCGAATCCCGTCCAATCTTTCGCCGTCGACTAAAGACTCACTTCTTCAACCATTATCTGAAATGATAAAAAAAAAAAAAAAAAAAAAAATCTAACCCCGACTAACCTTAATGTCATGCACTTGTCCTAATAAACTAACCTACACTGTAACACGCAACACTTTGATGAACATTGTTACTCAGCTGATAGAGTTATACCCTTCTTGCTGTCTTGTCGCACAGAACTTGTAAGTCGCTTTGGATAAAAGCGTCAGCTAAATGACTAAATGTAAATGTAAATGTACTTCAATTTGTTGGTTAGAATAGATGACCTCCGTTGAAACTTCACTGAGACTAACAGTCTATTTGTGAGCTCCCGCACAGATGTGATGATAATAATAATAATAACAATAATAATAATAGCTTCATTTTATATAGCGCCTTTCAAGAGACCCAAGGTCGCTTTACATAGATAGGGGGGGGGGAATAACAAAGTAACAAACATAGTGGACAGACACACAACATATATATATGATGATGGAATTCATTCAAGATCCTCTCCACCCTCGGGTCTTTGCCACCGCGGCACGGTCCATCGTGATATTGGAGATGGATCGAGCAATAGACTGTTACTGTAGCTGTCAAAGCTCCATCACAAATGCAGTTATGTGAATAGAAAGGGATTCCACTCAGTCAATGTTGCGATGCGCATTTGCCTGATACATGTTATTGCTGGATGCCGGGAGGAAGGCGATGCTGAATGTTTTCAATTCATTAAATAAAACGGATACTTTTTGCAAGGGTTTACTGACTGTCATACAAATAATCAACCAACTACATACTGTAACTTTTCAGTGCACGTTCTTATTTACATTGTGACAACAGCCTTGTGAGTTCCCGCAGTGACCCGCACACAGACATGATGGAATTCAAGTTCATGTTTGTATTGATCACATATAGGCAGGCTACACATGGCGCATCTGCTACATCATACATGGCAGTAAGATTCATTGTTCTTGTATTATATGCTCTCGTATTATTGTTTATGTAGGCTACCCAATACTGACATCAAAATAGATTGTAGTATGCCTCTAGAAATCATATGCAGCAGGTAGAAAATTGACGGGAGATCCATCGCGATTTGGAATCAAATTGAGGAGAACTTTAATCCCTGGGTATTAATCAAACAACACGGGAAAAGGCAGTCATATTCCAGCGCGGTCTTTATTAGCCGACAACAAAATAGATGCCTCTAAAAATCATATAGCCAATCGAACACAACTAATAAAGGCATTCATATTACAGCACGGTTATAATGACACACAACCAACGCCAAACAGTGGTCAACGAACGGTCTTTATTAGTATTTTGAGCTGTCCAGGCAGAATTGCAGCAATGGTCTTAGGGAGCCGTTGATATCTGACATCACCGTTTACAAATCCGCCTTTTATTTATCCCATAATACGCGATAGTGTCTTCTTGGTTCGACAGCAGTGAATTCTCCGTGGAGTTTCTCAGAGTTCCGCTCGGGTCAGTCCATTATTTCACATCCCATGGGGGGTGTTTCCTCACTTTCATGACCATGTATGGATAATCATGCACGAGCATTGACGGTAGAACAAAGTTCTACGGAGGAGCATAGAGCCTGCGTACGCACTGTGTGATGAATCCCGACTTCCCTGTGCGTACACTAGTTCTACATTCCGTGCTTACGTGTGGAAATAGAACATATTCTACGTCCACGTTGATGAATGAGGGCCCTGGAGAGCAAAAGACAGCAACAGCGACGGGGAAGGCAGGTATATGCAGGTGTAATTCAAAACGACCCAACATCGATAGTAAGGGGGTCTGAGCATATAAAGCCCTCAGGGGCGCTAATTACAAGCTGTGACAGCTGCGGGATGAGATTGATACTTGCTCCAAAAGCGTGTGGCGGGGAAAGCACCAATCAAACACGGCACCTTAAAGGAACGGAGCGCGTGGCGGGGAATGCATTAATCACATAGTACCTTAAAGGAACGGAGCGTGTGGCAGGGAGCGGACCAAAACCTCACAACAAGATACACTACACCACTAAGGTACCCATGTACATGTCGAAATACTTCCCAAAGATCAGTGAATACCATGACCACAACACCAGAGGGAGTTCCACAAATCATGTCCAACCCAGATTTGGCACAAACAAGGGCCTAAACACGCTTCGCAATTATGCCACATCAATGTGGAACACCCTACCCAAAGCTGTAAAGGAATGTGAATCCATACCCACATTCAAAACCGCTCTTAAAGAGCACCTACGGGAGGCTGCAATTCGAAACTGGCCACCGTAAATGTCCAAACCCCCCCACCCCCTCCTAATAGACAGTCTCCTCCCCACCGTATGTATATATTCTCTCCCCACCGTATGTATATTTCTCTCCCACCCATGCACCCACCCCCTCCTAATGTACAGTATCCTCCCCATCATTATGTATATACTCTCTGTCAGGATCTATGGGTAACAGTACTGTATATTTGCATATCGTATATGTCACAAATGTAACAGTACTATATACCTGTATGTCATGTATGTCCCTATGCCATAAATGTCATGATGTCATATATGTTGTGTATGTCATAAATTTTGTCACTATGAATTGAAAATGGGGGACCCTGATGTAAACAAGACAAACGTCTTTCTCTGATCTGCATCCCCTTAACAATTGTATGTATTGAGCCGTACTGTATTGTACCCATTCTGCAATCTGTTAAATAAAGTTTTCATTCATTCATTCATTCATTCATTCATTCAATGTCCAAACCCCCCCCCCCCCCCTCCTAATGTACAGTTTCCTCCCCCTCTTATGTATATATTTTCTGTTAGGATTTCTGTTTAACAGTATACTGTATATTTGCACATCTTGTATGTCATAAATGTAACAGTACTGTGTATGTCATGTATGTCAGAAATGTCATGATATGTTGCGTATTATGTAATTAATGTCATGGATTGAAAATGGGGGACCCTGATGTAAACAAGACGAAAGTCTTTCTCTGGTCTGCATCCCCTTAACAATTGTGTATTGAGCCGTACTGTATTGTACCCATTCTGCAATCTGTTAACAAGCTAATGTTTGATATATTGGTTGATGTATATTTCCTCAGCTATAGCTTTTGAATTGTAATAGAGACTTCAATAGAACTGGCACCAAAGTCTGGTACCAAGCAGAGCATCTAGAAGAACGCTGGCATTCTTACGTGATGTCCCTTCCTTCTTTTATAGTTCCCTTGGATATATTAATAATAATAATAATAATAATAATAATAATAATAATAATAATAATAATAATAATAATAATAATAATAATAATAATAATAATAATAATAATAATAATAATAATAATAATAATAATAATAATAATAATAATAATAATAATAATAAATAATAATAATAATAATAATAATAATAATAATATTAATAATAATAAACGTTGTTTGTATAGCACCTTTCATACAGAAACTGCAGCTCAAAGTGCTTCACAACAGAAAAAAGACAGGCATAAAATGAGCACATAAAGTGCAGACATATAAAATCACAGTTTTTCACATTAGGATCTAACATCCCAACAGGCCACCTTGGTTATGGTGTGATTCAGTTTTAAATAGACAATAATAAAAGGAGTAAGATAAAATAGACAGAGTAAAATAGTGCAATATAATAGATTTTAAAAATATTTTACAGTGCAATAAAATAGTTCTGGATTACTGTTCATTAAGGAATTTAATGATATTCAATTGGCCAGTAACAATATTGTCTTCTTCCTGTCATGTGAGAAAGTGATGACAGGAGGAGAGAGCGCGGGAGAGGGAGGAGGGCGCGAGCCTATCATGAGCCCCATTATGGAGATGAGGTGCACGAGCCCGTGGCAGTTAAACCGCAGTGCCGAGAGAGCGAGACGACGAGGACGAGGCGGCAGCGGGTACAGCGGGCGGGTTTGAACGGTAAATCCGGTCGGTCGGTAGATGGCGGTAACCCAAGAAACCTGATCCACCGGCTTCACCGACACTCAGTCTCAGTTTGCAGCATTCGCAGTGGAGGCGACGGAGCTGAGAGCGGTGTGTGTGAAGGACATCAAATGAAACAGGAGAGCTCTGCACGGCGGGTCCTGTCTAGTTGCGTTGCGCGCGGCCTGTCCTCCCTCGCAGGAGACGGTAGGTGTTAGGAAATAATTAAAAAAAAAAAAAAAAAAAAAAATCCTAAAATAAAAAAGAATAATCATGGAAGAGAAATCAAATTCGTTCTCCAGCAACAAGGAGGAAAAGGCGGACGGGAATAATGTGTTTCAGAGGCAAGACTCGATACAGAAGAACAACACGGGGAGTCAGAAAGACGTGAAGGAGAACAGCAGCAACTCCGTGGGCTTGAAGGGGGAGCGGGACGAAGCCATGGTCGGGTTCGACGACCTCGACGAGGCGGGCGGGCAACATGGCTTCATGCAGCGGCAGTTTGGGGCCATGATGCAGCCGGGAGTCAATAAGTTCTCCTTGCGAATGTTCGGGAGTCAGAAAGCCGTGGAGAAGGAGCAGGAGCGGGTTCAAACGGCTGGATACTGGATCATTCATCCATATAGCGATTTTAGGTAAGGGTCGGGGACGTGGGGTAATAAGGGTCACCTTCTCCCTTCTATTTTGTTGTACCCCCTCTTTCCACCCGTGCCATCATCACCCTGTAAAGGTCCACAACAAGCCACCACACAGACACACAGACACACACACACACACACACACACACACACACACACACACACACACACACACACACACACACACCTACACACACACACACACACACACACACACACACACACACACACACACACACACACACACACACACACACACACACACACACACACGTGTGTATGTGTATGTGCGCGCACAGGGCACGCAGCACCTGCCCCAAAGCGCCTATATAATAAGCTATAGTCTCGGCCCTCTCTCTGTATATTTAGGCTTTATTACACCGCGGGGGGGCTGATGGTGTCACTATAGCGAAGTGTGATCTGCGTGTCTGCAGCTGCTTTTCATTGCGGCATTTTTATTGTAGTGACGAGGGAGACATTCTAAAGGTGTATCCACACGAGATGTCCTTGGGAGAAGGATGGTGAATGTCATGAGTTGAATGCACACACACGCGCGCACACACACACTCTCATACACGCACGCGCACGCGCACACACACTCATACACGCACGCACACACACCCTTCTAATTGTATATATCACCATAACAGCAATGATGGTGTCATAGGGTCTTCATTGCGACATACTGTATGCGGTATCGCAACTGTACCTGTCTCTGCACAATGTGGCAATATGGCTCTGCAGCATCAAGCGACTGTAATAAACATTTCATTCTAGGCGGGGATGGGACGACTGTCAATGCAGAACAGACAAGAGAGATGCGGTAGACACTGCCGTGCAAATGTTCACGTTTTCAATCGGATCATTATTCTCACTCGTTTGAATGAATGAGTGATGATATAACGTCCGTGTTGTAGTGTGTCATCATAGACGGGGCGGTTATTATTAATTAATGATCCATTGCTCAACATGATATAAGCATTATTCACGATGCCCTGTTTGAAGCCACTCCGGTGAGAAATGTGATGGAATGTGTTTGTTGTAAGGACGTCACGCCGGAGTGGACCCACGGGTGCAGCACCTCTGACTGTCTGTCTCCATTGCATTTACAGTATATTAGGCTGCTGACTCCTGAATGCTTCACAGTAGCCATTGATTGCGCCATGACAGTATAGGCTACTTCTCTCTAATTGGCCTGTCATTCTCCCATCCCGGGCTCATCAAGCTCATTGCGCAGTGCCCTCCCCCCGAATATAACAAAGCACAGGTTATACAAACCACGCAACAGCAGCGTCCAATTCTGGATCGTTTAATCCAACCTACCCGATGAAAAAGCAATGCCATGACTAAGCAAAACGATGCGTTCAGTATAAGTATTCAGTTAGGGGCTCGTCAGAGCCACATGCTTGTAGGTATACAAACACAGTTCACAAATTAGAGCAGATATATAGGCAGGGCGCGTTCTCCACACGCCGCGTGTTTACAGTTCACCAATTCACCAATTACGCATCTCATTTGGACCTGTCTGCTGCTCCACCGCGGTCCCTTGGCACCGACTGACAGTTACAAGCGAGCCCCGTTTTCCGTGTGAGCTCCATGCAGCTGCAGGCTGGCCAGGGCACCTTGGTGGAGCTCTGCTTCAGACCGGCGCTGTCCATGGTGCTGAACCTCTATCTGGCCTGTCAATGGGTTTATTCTACAGCTCCACTGCTGAACTCGACACAGCTTACAAGGCCACGGGGAGGTGGAATATTACAACTGTTCCTATAGGCCAGCCAACGTCCATATTTAGCTTTAACTTTAATGTGCCTGTGATGATAAACATTCAATGGCAGTGGGGCAGGGACACCTGCTATACCCTTTAACTGCATAGAAGATCAGTGGACTTCTGTGGTTTAACGTGCCACTGGAAAACGTGTCCATGATTAGATTAGATTCAAATGTATTGTCATGTCAAGGACAGTATACAACACACAAATAAGTTTGGCATCCAACCAGAGTAACTGTAAAGTGCAATAGAAATATACAATGTACAGGTGATTAAACTGGATATCAAATATATAAATTAGTACTACAAGGTAATAGTGCTAATCAGATGTATGTACAGAGTTGTAGTATTCATATGTACAGTGATACAGACACTATTATGGTAGTTAGAGATATGGTTTCTACATTTCCATCGATGGATTCAGACTATGGCAATATTTGCGACACACACACACACACACACACACACACACACACACACACACACACACACACACACACACACACACACACACACACACACACACACACACACACACACACACACACACACACTGAGCTGAGAGGGAAGGAGTGGGGCAGTGGTTCATGTATGGCATGTACAATGAAGGTGAGCTAGGATTAGTAGAACAACAAGACAGCCAATTGGCAGCCATGCACGGAAAACAATATGGCAGATTGACAAGACAGCCAAAGGGGAGATCCCCAATCAATCTGGCAATAAGGCATCCCTGTTTAACAGTAGTAATTAGGTAACTGCCATTTATGTTTAACTTTTTAGTTAATAAAGATACATTTTCAGACAGGATTATGTGGGAAAGACCCAGAGGAAAGTGCACCTTTCCATTCCTACACCTTCTGTAAAACCAAATGTAAGGCAGCAGTGCTCTTAGACAGAAGAGTGGGATGATGAATGAGTGAATGTGGTGAGTGAAACAGGGCTGTGGTGAGCAGAGAGCACACAGACCATTATTCTAGGACACGTTTCAAGTTTTGTTTTATTTGTCACATATAAGATACATGTACATTACAGTTAAATGCTTGGTTCTGTATGAGCCCCCCCCCCCCCCCCCCCCCGAGATTGTGCTTCATACAGTAAAAAGTTACAAGAATAGAGACCAAACACTATGCAAGCTTTTTAACCCTCTCACTACCACACCACCAAATGGTTAACCCTTTCACTGTGACAATACAGAAGGTTATCCCTTTCACTGCCACACGACAAAGGGTTAACCCTTTCACAACCACACTACAGAAGGTTAATCTTCTGTAGTGTGGTAGTGAAAGGGTTCAAATGCAAAAATGCAAAAATGAGGTAGGGAGGTATAGGGACATGTATGGGAGACATTAGTGCCGAATTGGTGCCAGCAACGACCTTCCGTCGTTAGGTTTGTAGTTCAAATGATCAGTCTATTTAGATAAGCAGCCAGCGAACATGGTGGCGTGTCTGAGTGGTATTGAGGACGGGGCTGGTGACGTGATGCTCCCATCCTCACCTCATGGAACCTATACCCCGGCAGACAGGCAGGCAGGCAGGCTGCCACCGCGCCGTCAGAGGAACTTCTTCTTGTTGCTTGTGACTTTTACTATGTCAGAGTAATGACTCCTTGGCCAGGGAAGGGAGCTGTATCCCAACAACACGGCACGCTAGCTCACACTGTGTCATCACATAAATGATGGATATGCGAGCGGAGCTGTTCTGCCTGGCAGATCAGTTTGTACTGAAGCTTGGAAGTGAAATCTGTTTTTCTACCGAAAACAGCCAGGACATTTTATTTTCTCTCGTCCATTTGTAATTCCATTTTTCTATCCCCCCCCCCTTCTACTACAGTAGTGTGTATGTGTGTGTGTGTCTTTTTTGAATTACAGTACAGATGCTTTACTGTTACATAATGTTGAAATTTCATTAGAGGTCGGCGTCTCCTCTTTCCTCTATGGCACATGAGTCCACCATAGGTTCAGGAGCAGAGCGGCCACGCCATCTGATCTAACCACGACAAAACCTTACGCAACGAACTCCCCATGAATGACACCGCCATTCACGTGGGCTTTGTGTGGCCCTGTATGGGCATCTGAAATGCGATATCCGGCGTATTCTTCGTACACAGTGCTGCTTAAAGATTAATGGCAGGTTAGTAATATTCATTATTCATAGATTTGTTTGAGAGAGGCCTCGTGCATGGCCTGGTGCAGCCCCTCCGTTCTTTTTAAGCTTTTGTCCCACTGTAGAAGTCAGTGAGGGGGTTTTCTTATAGAGGACGCGTCCTTCTCCCTGCAAGGTGGCAGTAGGTTGTTGTGGTAAAAATGGTCTACATTGCTCATCATACACACCTACACACACACATGCATGCACGCATGCACATGCACACACACAGTTTATCTTCCAATTAGTGATTTGAGGGCCGGCCTTTGTCCTGCAGTACATTAGTACGTTGCACACGTGGCTACAATGTCCTTTTCTAAATAGCTCCCATCTGTATGCCCCTCGTATTTTCGTTTGCAAATCCAATTTGCTCGTAAAACGAAGTTGGAATGTTTTCCATTAGGCCAGCTTTAGATGGCGGGCCGGCGCAGTTTCAACCTGACCTCAAGCAAACTTCAGTTCCCAAGGCATTTAAGTCGTGTACATTATGCAGTTATTTCCGTACCTGCTTTATACACCCGGCAGAGCAGAGATAAATGAATCCCTGGCAGAGAAGCCTTTACAACTAACAAGCTGCTTTGATGCCCCCACCTGCACTTGTTGTCACGTACTAATAATGTAAAAAAAAAAACTGTTCTACTTTGCACCCTGGAAACTAAAAAGATACAAGCACAACTCTGCAGTAACACACATACACACACACTCCTGTCACGTTGGATGGCCGTGGTTCTGTAATAGGGAGGGCGGCTGCTGTTCAAAATGGCTCCCGGTCCAGGGTTTGTTTGTGCGGTGGTTGAAGGTAGAGTTAGATAAGCCACACAACCCCTGACAAGATTGACAGTGGCTTTGCTGGGAAGCACAATAACCACCTGACCTAGGTGATGTGTGGGCAAGGCCCCTCTGCTTGCTCAAGGCCCTCTTGTTCTCTCGCAGAGCTCGCAGATCAAACTGCACGTCAGGCCACGCGTCAGGGCGGGCTATAGGGTCGAGGCTTTTGGGGGTGGTGGTGGTGGTGGGGGGGGGGGGGGGGGGGGATGTTGTGCCGATGTATGCAGTGGTGAATGATATGTGTTGAGAGTCCAGGGTTCAGAGGTTAAAGGAATGAGCTAGAATTAGCATGAGCAAAAGTGTGTGTTGTTTCTTTTAAGAATGGAGGGATGCAGCATCAAAGAGTCATCGGTATGAGAGACATCACATCCTCTACTTTGATGATGTGTCATTCAGGGGGTTCAGACAAAATGCTTTCCATTGGAAAGATCCAGGCCACGGTGAATGTCTGGTGAGACACACTGATGCCTTGCCCGGTCGTGGTATAAAAATACCTCGGCTGGGTATTCTTAACCAGCCAGATGACCAGACAATTATCTGACACATGATCTTCAGATATTTATAAAGCCAAGGCCCCAGTCTTCTTTTCTTCAAACAGATCCATTATTAGATGGCCAGCCAGCCAGCCGGCAAGCCAGCCGAGCCATTTCCATCTCCAGCCAGAATGGCTGGCTGGCTGGCTGCCTGGCTAGGCAGGCAGGCAGGCAGGCAGGCAGGCAGGCAGGCAGGCAGGCAGGCAGGCAGGCAGGCAGGCAGGCAGGCAGGCAGGCAGGCAGGCAGGCAGACAGACAGACAGACAGACAGACAGACAGACAGACAGACAGACAGACAGACAGACAGACAGACAGACAGACAGACAGACAGACAGACAGACAGACAGACAGACAGACAGACAGACAGACAGACAGACAGACAGACAGACAGACAGACAGACAGACAGACAGACAGACAGACAGACAGACAGACAGACAGACAGACAGACAGACAGACAGACAGACAGACAGACAGACAGACAGACAGACAGACAGACAGACAGACAGACAGACAGACAGACAGACAGACAGACAGACAGACAGACAGACAGACAGACAGACAGACAGACAGACAGACAGACAGACAGACAGACAGACAGACAGACAGAGTAGAGGCAGGCAGGCTGCAGTGATGGCGTCAGTGGAGAGTTTTTAGCAGGAGATACCGGCAGGAATCCTGAAAGCATCTATTTCGGCTGATGGAGGCAGCACAGCCGTTATCAGTGGCCCGGGACACTTTGTGAAAAGAGAGGGGCGCCCATGAATCACTTCTGCCTCTGCTCATCGCAAGACAGAGAGCAGGGACGTTAACCCTTTCACTACCACACTACAGAAGGTTAACCTTTCACTGCCACACTACCGGCCACACTACCGTCTGTAGTGTGGTAGTGAAAGGGTTAAGCTTCTCTAGTGTGGTAGTGAAAGGGTTTAACCCTTTGGTAGTGTGGTAGTGAAAGGGTTAAGCTTCTCTAGTGTGGTAGTGAAAGGGTTTAACCCTTTGGTAGTGTGGCAGCGAAAGGGTTAACATTCTGTATTGCCGCAGTGAAAGGGTTTAACCCGTTGGTAGTGTGGCAGTGAAAGGGTTAACGCAGCCCGTCAGGGAGCAAGGAGCACTGACTTCAGAGCCTGACACCCCAGCATGTAGGGATACTGTATCAGGATACATACATGAAGTGTTGTGCTTCTCAGAGCTGAATCTACGTACCCTCCTCCCCCTCACTGAGCCCCCCCCCCCCCCAAGCAAGCAGGATAGTAACAGAGGATCTAAGGCTCACCTCGCCTCCACAGGCCACAGTCTTCAAAGCCATTTTCTGCTGATTATTGTTGCTAGTTTAAACAGATCAGGGAGCGCTTGATACGGGGCCCCTACAGCAGCAGTCAGTAAGAGAGATCTCAAATATAGCCTACTGTCAAGCGCCGAGACGCTCACTGTGAACTCAAAGAGAACGTTGCATCTGTTTTAGTGTGAAGGATTGGTCCTAAGCTTGTGAGGTACAGTAAGCAAATCATAAATCGTACAGTATAGAATAGAATAGAATAGAATAGAATAGAATAGAATAGAATAGAAATACTTTAATCATCCCGAGGGAAATTTGGCACCACAAATCGCTCACAGTAAACATTTAGGTAGACAAAACAAATCACGAATAAGAATAACTAAAAATTGCCTAAGAATAAAATAAGCCCAAGAATAAAATAATAACAATAAAATAAATAAAAATACGGTCCGGGATTGTACATTCTACAGTAACTCTAAAACCTAAAAATAAAAGAAAAGGGGATAAAAAGAGAAACCCGTCACAAATGCTCAGTGTCTTTATTTTTTTGGTTTGTTCTTTGTTGTCCACATTGTTTATGCCGCGGTGCAGGACGCTGAGGGTTTTGAAGTGACATGTCGCTGCGCTGGCAGGGGACACTTCAAAGCCATCGGAGTGGGTCTGTTCTCCCCTCTGTGCCACGGGGGACACGTCTCCGTGCTGCACACACCGCTTCAGACTCTACTGCACCACATCAAGGGGAACTCACACAGTTGGATTGGCCATGGGAATAAAAGAGCTGGGGGGGGGGGGGGGTGATGACTTCTCTTTTAGACGTGTCAATTTAAAAGCGATGTTGACGCTAATGCCGGATGATAAACATGGCTTCCTTCAGGTTCGGGAATTCGAGAAATGTGAGATTTCTGGATTCAATACCAACTTTGATTCCGATT
>NW_028172941.1:0-25154 GCF_963971535.1 Notolepis coatsorum | reverse complement strand
CGACCGGGCAAGGCATCAGTGTGTCTCACCAGACATTCACCGTGGCCTGGATCTTTCCAATGGAAAGCATTTTGTCTGAACCCCCTGAATGACACATCATCAAAGTAGAGGATGTGATGTCTCTCATACCGATGACTCTTTGATGCTGCATCCCTCCATTCTTAAAAGAAACAACACACACTTTTGCTCATGCTAATTCTAGCTCATTCCTTTAACCTCTGAACCCTGGACTCTCAACACATATCATTCACCACTGCATACATCGGCACAACATCCCCCCCCCCCCCCCCCCCCCCCCCCACCACCACCACCACCCCCAAAAGCCTCGACCCTATAGCCCGCCCTGACGCGTGGCCTGACGTGCAGTTTGATCTGCGAGCTCTGCGAGAGAACAAGAGGGCCTTGAGCAAGCAGAGGGGCCTTGCCCACACATCACCTAGGTCAGGTGGTTATTGTGCTTCCCAGCAAAGCCACTGTCAATCTTGTCAGGGGTTGTGTGGCTTATCTAACTCTACCTTCAACCACCGCACAAACAAACCCTGGACCGGGAGCCATTTTGAACAGCAGCCGCCCTCCCTATTACAGAACCACGGCCATCCAACGTGACAGGAGTGTGTGTGTATGTGTGTTACTGGAGAGTTGTGCTTGTATCTTTTTAGTTTCCAGGGTGCAAAGTAGAACAGTTTTTTTTTTTACATTATTAGTACGTGACAACAAGTGCAGGTGGGGGCATCAAAGCAGCTTGTTAGTTGTAAAGGCTTCTCTGCCAGGGATTCATTTATCTCTGCTCTGCCGGGTGTATAAAGCAGGTACGGAAATAACTGCATAATGTACACGACTTAAATGCCTTGGGAACTGAAGTTTGCTTGAGGTCAGGTTGAAACTGCGCCGGCCCGCCATCTAAAGCTGGCCTAATGGAAAACATTCCAACTTCGTTTTACGAGCAAATTGGATTTGCAAACGAAAATACGAGGGGCATACAGATGGGAGCTATTTAGAAAAGGACATTGTAGCCACGTGTGCAACGTACTAATGTACTGCAGGACAAAGGCCGGCCCTCAAATCACTAATTGGAAGATAAACTGTGTGTGTGCATGTGCATGCGTGCATGCATGTGTGTGTGTAGGTGTGTATGATGAGCAATGTAGACCATTTTTACCACAACAACCTACTGCCACCTTGCAGGGAGAAGGACGCGTCCTCTATAAGAAAACCCCCTCACTGACTTCTACAGTGGGACAAAAGCTTAAAAAGAACGGAGGGGCTGCACCAGGCCATGCACGAGGCCTCTCTCAAACAAATCTATGAATAATGAATATTACTAACCTGCCATTAATCTTTAAGCAGCACTGTGTACGAAGAATACGCCGGATATCGCATTTCAGATGCCCATACAGGGCCACACAAAGCCCACGTGAATGGCGGTGTCATTCATGGGGAGTTCGTTGCGTAAGGTTTTGTCGTGGTTAGATCAGATGGCGTGGCCGCTCTGCTCCTGAACCTATGGTGGACTCATGTGCCATAGAGGAAAGAGGAGACGCCGACCTCTAATGAAATTTCAACATTATGTAACAGTAAAGCATCTGTACTGTAATTCAAAAAAGACACACACATACACACTACTGTAGTAGAAGGGGGGGGGGGATAGAAAAATGGAATTACAAATGGACGAGAGAAAATAAAATGTCCTGGCTGTTTTCGGTAGAAAAACAGATTTCACTTCCAAGCTTCAGTACAAACTGATCTACCAGGCAGAACAGCTCCGCTCGCATATCCATCATTTATGTGATGACACAGTGTGAGCTAGCGTGCCGTGTTGTTGGGATACAGCTCCCTTCCCTGGCCAAGGAGTCATTACTCTGACATAGTAAAAGTCACAAGCAACAAGAAGAAGTTCCTCTGACGGTGCGGTGGCAGCCTGCCTGCCTGCCTGTCTGCCGGGGTATAGGTTCCATGAGGTGAGGATGGGAGCATCACGTCACCAGCCCCGTCCTCAATACCACTCAGACACGCCACCATGTTCGCTGGCTGCTTATCTAAATAGACTGATCATTTGAACTACAAACCTAATGACGGAAGGTCGTTGCTGGCACCAAATTCGGCACTAATGTCTCCCATACATGTCCCTATACCTCCCTACCTCACTTTTGCATTTTTGCATTTGAACCCTTTCACTACCACACTACAGAAGATTAACCTTCTGTAGTGTGGTTGTGAAAGGGTTAACCCTTTGTCGTGTGGCAGTGAAAGGGATAACCTTCTGTATTGTCACAGTGAAAGGGTTAACCATTTGGTGGTGTGGTAGTGAGAGGGTTAAAAAGCTTGCATAGTGTTTGGTCTATATTCTTTTTACTTTTTACTGTATGAAGCACAATCTCGGGGGGGTGGGGGGGGGCTCATACAGAACCAAGCATTTAACTGTAATGTACATGTATCTTATATGTGACAAATAAAACAAAACTTGAAACGTGTCCTAGAATAATGGTCTGTGTGCTCTCTGCTCACCACAGCCCTGTTTCACTCACCACATTCACTCATTCATCATCCCACTCTTCTGTCTAAGAGCACTGCTGCCTTACATTTGGTTTTACAGAAGGTGTAGGAATGGAAAGGTGCACTTTCCTCTGGGTCTTTCCCACATAATCCTGTCTGAAAATGTATCTTTATTAACTAAAAAGTTAAACATAAATGGCAGTTACCTAATTACTACTGTTAAACGGGGATGCCTTATTGCCAGATTGATTGGGGATCTCCCCTTTGGCTGTCTTGTCAATCTGCCATATTGTTTTCCGTGCATGGCTGCCAATTGGCTGTCTTGTTGTTCTACTAATCCTTGCTCACCTTCATTGTACATGCCATACATGAACCACTGCCCCACTCCTTCCCTCTCAGCTCAGTGTGTGTGTGTGTGTGTGTGTGTGTGTGTGTGTGTGTGTGTGTGTGTGTGTGTGTGTGTGTGTGTGTGTGTGTGTGTGTGTGTGTGTGTGTGTGTGTGTGTGTGTGTGTCGCAAATATTGCCATAGTCTGAATCCATCGATGGAAATGTAGAAACCATATCTCTAACTACCATAATAGTGTCTGTATCACTGTACATATGAATACTACAACTCTGTACATACATCTGATTAGCACTATTACCCTGTAGTACTAATTTATATATTTGATATCCAGTTTAATCACCTGTACATTGTAAATTTCTATTGCACTTTACAGTTACTCTGGTTGGATGCCAAACTTATTTGTGTGTTGTATACTGTCCTTGACATGACAATACATTTGAATCTAATCTAATCGTGGACACGTTTTCCAGTGGCACGTTAAACCACAGAAGTCCACTGATCTTCTATGCAGTTAAAGGGTATAGCAGGTGTCCCGTGCCCCACTGCCATTGAATGTTTACCATCACAGGCACATTCAAGTTAAAGCTAAATATGGACGTTGGCTGGCCTATAGGAACAGTTGTAATATTCCACCTCCCCGTGGCCTTGTAAGCTGTGTCGAGTTCAGCAGTGGAGCTGTAGAATAAACCCATTGACAGGCCAGATAGAGGTTCAGCACCATGGACAGCGCCGGTCTGAAGCAGAGCTATACACCAAGGTGCCCTGGCCAGCCGGCAGCTGCATGGAGCTCACACGGAAAACGGGGCTCGCTTGTAACTGTCAGTCGGTGCCAAGGGACCGCGGTGGAGCAGCAGACAGGTCCAAATGAGATGCGTAATTGGTGAATTGGTGAACTGTAAACACGCGGCGTGTGGAGAACGCGCCCTGCCTATATATCTGCTCTAATTTGTGAACTGTGTTTGTATACCTACAAGCATGTGGCTCTGACGACGAGCCCCTAACTGAATACTTATACTGAACGCATCGTTTTGCTTAGTCATGGCATTGCTTTTTCATCGGATAGGTTGGATTAAACGATCCAGAATTGGACGCTGCTGTTGCGTGGTTTGTATAACCTGTGCTTTGTTATATTCGGGGGGAGGGCACTGCGCAATGAGCTTGATGAGCCCGGGATGGGAGAATGACAGGCCAATTAGAGAGAAGTAGCCTATACTGTCATGGCGCAATCAATATGGCTACTGTGAAGCATTCAGGAGTCAGCAGCCTAATATACTGTAAATGCAATGGAGACAGACAGTCAGAGGTGCTGCACCCGTGGGTCCACTCCGGCGTGACGTCCTTACAACAAACACATTCCATCACATTTCTCACCGGAGTGGCTTCAAACAGGGCATCGTGAATAATGCTTATATCATGTTGAGCAATGGATCATTAATTAATAATAACCGCCCCGTCTATGATGACACACTACAACACGGACGTTATATCATCACTCATTCATTCAAACGAGTGGAGAATAATGATCCGATTGAAAACGTGAACATTTGCATGGCAGTGTCTACCGCATCTCTCTTGTCTGTTCTGCATTGACAGTCGTCCCATCCCCGCCTAGAATGAAATGTTTATTACAGTCGCTTGATGCTGCAGTCAGAGCCATATTGCCACATTGTGCAGAGACAGGTACAGTTGCGATACCGCATACAGTATGTCGCAATGAAGACCCTATGACACCATCATTGCTGTTATGGTGATATATACAATTAGAAGGCGGTGTGTGTGCGTGCGTGTATGAGTGTGTGTGTGCGTGCGTGTATGAGTGTGTGTGTGTGCGCGCGTGTGTGTGTGTGTGTGCATTCAACTCATGACATTCACCATCCTTCTCCCAAGGACATCTCGTGTGGATACACCTTTAGAATGTCTTCCTCGTCACTACAATAAAAATGCCGCAATGAAAAGCAGCTGCAGGCACGCAGATCACACTTCGCTATAGTGACACCATCAGCCCCCCCGCGGGGTAATAAAGCCTAAATATACAGAGAGAGGGCCGAGATTATAGCTTATTATATAGGCGCTTTGGGGCAGGTGCTGCGTGCCCTGTGCGCGCACATACACATACACACGTGTGTGTGTGTGTGTGTGTGTGTGTGTGTGTGTGTGTGTGTGTGCGTGTGTGTGTGTGTGTGTGTGTGTGTGTGTGTGTGTGTGTGTGTGTGTGTGTGTGTGTGTGTGTGTGTGTGTGTGTGTGTGTGTGTGGTGGCTTGTTGTGGACCTTTAGGGTGATGATGGCACGGGTGGAAAGAGGGGGTACAACAAAATAGAAGGGAGAAGGTGACCCTTATTACCCCACGTCCCCGACCCTTACCTAAAATCGCTATATGGATGAATGATCCAGTATCCAGCCGTTTGAACCCGCTCCTGCTCCTTCTCCACGGCTTTCTGACTCCCGAACATTCGCAAGGAGAACTTATTGACTCCCGGCTGCATCATGGCCCCAAACTGCCGCTGCATGAAGCCATGTTGCCCGCCCGCCTCGTCGAGGTCGTCGAACCCGACCATGGCTTCGTCCCGCTCCCCCTTCAAGCCCACGGAGTTGCTGCTGTTCTCCTTCACGTCTTTCTGACTCCCCGTGTTGTTCTTCTGTATCGAGTCTTGCCTCTGAAACACATTATTCCCGTCCGCCTTTTCCTCCTTGTTGCTGGAGAACGAATTTGATTTCTCTTCCATGATTATTCTTTTTTATTTTAGGATTTTTTTTTTTTTTTTTTTTTTTAATATTATTTCTCAACACCTACTGTCTCCTACGAGGGAGGACAGGCCGCGCGCAACGCAACTAGACAGGACCCGCCGTGCAGAGCTCTCCTGTTTCATTTGATGTCCTTCACACACACCGCTCTCAGCTCCGTCGCCTCCACTGCGAATGCTGCAAACTGAGACTGAGTGTCGGTGAAGCCGGTGGATCAGGTTTCTTGGGTTACCGCCATCTACCGACCGACCGGATTTACCGTTCAAACCCGCCCGCTGTACCCGCTGCCGCCTCGTCCTCGTCGTCTCGCTCTCTCGGCACTGCGGTTTAACTGCCACGGGCTCGTGCACCTCATCTCCATAATGGGGCTCATGATAGGCTCGCGCCCTCCTCCCTCTCCCGCGCTCTCTCCTCCTGTCATCACTTTCTCACATGACAGGAAGAAGACAATATTGTTACTGGCCAATTGAATATCATTAAATTCCTTAATGAACAGTAATCCAGAACTATTTTATTGCACTGTAAAATATATATATATTTTTTAAATCTATTATATTGCACTATTTTACTCTGTCTATTTTATCTTACTCCTTTTATTATTGTCTATTTAAAACTGAATCAAACCATAACCAAGGTGGCCTGTTGGGATGTTAGATCCTAATGTGAAAAACTGTGATTTTATATGTCTGCACTTTATGTGCTCATTTTATCCCTGTCTTTTTTCTGTTGTGAAGCACTTTGAGCTGCAGTTTCTGTATGAAAGGTGCTATACAAATAAAGTGTATTATTATTAATATTATTAATATTATTAATATTATGATTATTATTATTATTATTATTATTATTATTATTATTATTATTATTATTATTATTATTATTATTATTATTATTATTATTATTATTATTATTATTATTATTATTATTATTATTATTATTATTATTATTATTATTATTATTATTATTATTATTATTATTATTATTATTATTATTATTAATATATCCAAGGGAACTATAAAAGAAGGAAGGAAGGGACATCACGTAAGAATGCCAGCGTTCTTCTAGATGCTCTGCTTGGTACCAGACTTTGGTGCCAGTTCTATTGAAGTCTCTATTACAATTCAAAAGCTAGCTGAGGAAATATACATCAACCAATATATCAAACATTAGCTTGTTAACAGATTGCAGAATGGGTACGGCTCAATACACAATTGTTAAGGGGATGCAGACCAGAGAAAGACTTTCGTCTTGTTTGCATCAGGGTCCACCATTTTCAATTCATCGTAACATATATGACATAATAATACGCAACATATCATGACATTTCTGACATACATGACATACAGGTATACAGTACTGTTACATTTGTGACATACAAGATGTGCAAATATACAGTATACTGTTAAACAGAAATCCTAACAGAAAATATATACATAAGAGGGGGAGGAAACTGTACATTAGGAGGGGGGGGGGGGTTGGACATTGAATGAATGAATGAATGAATGAATGAATGAATGAATGAATGAATGAATGAATGAATGAAAACTTTATTTAACAGATTGCAGAATGGGTACAATACAGTACGGCTCAATACACACAATTGTTAAGGGGATGCAGATCAATTCATAGTGACATTTATGACATACACAACATATATGACATCATGACATTTATGGCATAGGGACATACATGACATACAGGTATATAGTACTGTTACATTTGTGACATATACGATATGCAAATATACAGTACTGTTACCCATAGATCCTGACAGAGAGTATATACATAATGATGGGGAGGATACTGTACATTAGGAGGGGGTGGGTGCATGGGTGGGAGAGAAATATACATACGGTGGGGAGAGAATATATGCATACGGTGGGGAGGAGACTGTCTATTAGGAGGGGGTGGGGGTGGGGCGGTTTGGATTTTTTTTTATTATTGCAAAACAAAATTATTAAAAGTCAGTACTCAACACACAATGCATAATGAAACTAACAATTAAGGTGGCTAAAATGACATGCAAGTACAGAAACAGAAAACATATATAATAATATTTTACCGTATACAGTGTATATCCAACGAAATGACCAATTATACCAATGTCTTATACAGGATATACCCCTAATACCTATTATCTAAAACCCTACACACATATGCTCCAGCTCGAACCCCCCCCTCCCGGACCCCTCCTTGGATAGTACCTCCATTATCCCTCACTCCTAACCAGACACTACCATTATAAGCTAGCTTTTATTCTCTCCACCACTTCTAACCACATTGACATTTTGGATTCGTTGAGACCCAGAATTCTTGCTGTAGATATTTCTTGATAAATCACATCGAGATATGTAAGAAACCAAACCTTCCGGCACATTTTTTCCGGTTGAAACCAGCGTGATGCGATCAGCTTTTTAGCTACTGTGATACCCGATAAAACCAATCTCTTTAGCTGTGGATTTACTGCAAACTCAAAAACATCATTCAATAGTAATACAGAGGGGTGTACTGGTATATTCCAAGATACGAGTTTTGATAATTGATGGGTCACATCTTTCCAGAATGCCTTAACTGGTGGGCAGTCCCAATACATGTGCATAAATGTCCCTTCGTCTCCATTTGTACATTGGGAGCATTTTGAGTCTTGTTTAAGACCCATTCTGTTCAGTCTTATAGGAGTCAAGTATGTCCTGTGAATATAGTTAAGATTGATTTGTTGATGGTCCGGGTTCCTTGATGTAAGACGGACATTTGCCCATGCTCCTTGCCAATCAAAGTCACTTTCCAGGTCTGGTATATCCCTCCTCCAGACAGAGTCTAGTTGGAGGGTTTCATACGAGGACGTTAGTAATTGATAATAAAAACCTGATACAAAACCTCTCGATGTCTCTCTTTCATAGAAGAATTTGTGGTATCTGTGGTGTTCAACTGGTATGTCTAATGGAACACTGTGAGACTTCAAACATAGCCGTAACTGTATGTAAAAAAGCCATGTGGACTCGGTGAGATTACATTTTTTGCATATTTCTCCATAACTACAAAAACCCTGGTTGTTAAAAACATCCCCTAATGAGTGTATGCCTTGCTCTTCCCATATAGGGAATCTTATAGGACGGGGTTTGGACATTTACGGTGGCCAGTTTCGAATTGCAGCCTCCCGTAGGTGCTCTTTAAGAGCGGTTTTGAATGTGGGTAGGGATTCACATTCCTTTACAGCTTTGGGTAGGGCGTTCCACATTGATGTGGCATAATTGCAAAGCGTGTTTAGGCCCTTGTTTGTGCCAAATCTGGGTTGGACATGATTTGTGGAACTCCCTCTGGTGTTGTGGTCATGGTATTCACTGATCTTTGGGAAGTATTTCGACATGTACATGGGTACCTTAGTGGTGTAGTGTATCTTGTAGATCAGGCACATTGCAAGTTGCTGTACTCTGTCTACTCTAAGCCATCCTACGTAGTCAAAGTGGGCAGGGGTGAGGTGGGTTTTAGGAGTAAGGTCAAGCAGTAGTCTGACCAGTTTGTTTTGTGATGTTTGTAATCTTGTTTTTAGTGCCTTTGAGGTGCTTTGGTACCATGAGGTGCAAGCATTGTCGTAGTACCCTTGAATGAGTGCTCCTGCCAGAGTCTTCCGGGTATTATTGTTTAACAGAGAGGAGATCCGGTACAATAATCTTGTTTGTTGGTTGACTTTTTTGATTACATTGGATGCCATTTTGTCACAGGAAAGATTTGCCTCTAGGATGGAACCCAGGTATGTAATTTCATCTTTCATTGTGATAATATTGTCACCCACTGTAACAGAGAAGCTGTTGGTTTAGCTGAGTTTGTTATTTGATCTAAAGAGAATGGACTCTGTTTTACCCAGGTGTAATGATAGTTTGTTATCAGCGAGCCAGGTGCAGATTCTGCCGAGTTCTGAGCTGAGGGTTTTTTCAACCTGTAACTTGTTCTTGTCAGAGACCAGCAGGGCTGAGTTGTCCACGAACAGGAACAAGTTGCAGTCACAAGCTGACGACATGTCATTTGCATAAATTAGGAACAGTAACGGTCCTAGTATGCTTCCTTGTAGAACACCACAGCTCACTGGGAGGGGGGGGGGATAGAGTACCGTTTACCTTTTCATCTGTTCTCTCCCCTGGATTGCATCCAGCTCACTGATAAAATCAAAACCAATTGCCTTTAGCTTGTCAATCAGAATGGAGTGATTGACAGTGTTGAAGGCCTTTAGTAGGTCCAGCATGACCATGCCGCAGTATTTGCCCGTGTCCACGTCTTGTTTGATGTGGTCCTTCAAATAGAGAAGGCATGTGTCAGTGGAGTGGGATGTTCTGAAGCCAGATTGGAATTCGTAGATTAGATTCCGTGAGGTACTTTTCGACCTGTTCGTAGATAATTTCTTCCATGACTTTCGAGATGGAGGTAAGAATAGAAACAGGGCGGTAGTCACTCTCGCAATTTTGAAGTATTTGGGGACATGTCCCTGTTTTATGGAGAGGTTTATTATGTGTGTGATGACTGGGGTGATGGCGGCTGCTGAGTCTCTGAGGAATTTGGAGGGGATATTGTCATGGCTAGTGGCCTTGTTAGGTTGGAGGGTGCTCAGTTTTTTGAGTACCTCATCTTTTACCTCAGTTTTTAAAAAAATTCAGACTTTTCAGAGTTTTTAAAAATTGTCTGACTTTTCAGAGTTTTTTTAAATGACTTTTTGGACTTTTAAAAAAAATTCGGACTTTTCCGAGTTTTAAAATTTGTTCAGACTTTTCTGAGTTTTTTAAAATGTTCAGACTTTTCCGAGTTTTTAAAAAATGTCGGACTTTTCCGCGTTTTAAAATTTTTTCAGACTTTTCAGCGTTTAAAAAAATTTCTGACTTCCGAGTTTTTTGAATTTTTCGGACTTTTCGGACTTTTTAAACATTTTCGGACTTTTCAGAGTTTTATTTTTATTTTCGGGACTAAGGGGGTGTGGCCTATGGGGGCGTGGTCTAAGGATCGGGGGAGTGGTCAACATCGACCAATGAAAGAGGATATCCCTACTGACTACAATGGGTCAACATAGACCAATGAAAGAGCACATCCCTACTGAGTACAATGACACAACCCGCAAGACAGAGGGCGCTGTCAAGCAATTCAGTACTGCTACACAGAGGGGCGATTAAGGGTTAACTCCATGAGAGGTCATTGGCAGGTCAGCTGTACCCTTGAGCCATGAGCCACACCCCTGTTAGGCTGATGCAATCACGAATGACTATGCACTTTCACTTTGAATGTATTTCAATGAGGGCAGACGCATGACTGCATTGTCACGATGATTAAAAGCAAACGATAAGAGATGAAGCGTTGTGACTTTCAGATGAGCACTTGAAGGAGTATGTGAAGGGTTGTGTGCGATATTGTGGCATTCCGTCGACAATTGTGGCCTTTGTGGCGATCGGAACACAAGGGGGGAAAAGCTCAAAAATCATCGTATTCTTAGAGTGCGAACACATTGGTGTCTATGGGGAGGAGAACCTTCAAACAAATGGTCATCAGTTGAGATAGAAATGTCCAATTCCATTTATTTTTCTTTTGTGAGCGAGCCGACAGCCGTGTCATCGTTTTGATGTGTTGTTTTTATATCTACGTCCAAAATTGAGATCAGTGTCGCAATTTACCCAAGGTAGTGGAAACAAATTTATTTCAGCTGCCCCACTCTAATTTGTCGATTTGTAGCCAAATGGTGCAGTGAAACTTTCCGAAAAGCAATAGCGCTGTGACTTGGAGCAAGCCGGTCGTTTTGATACCTTTCACGTGTATGGGGCGCGAACGCTCTGGCAGGAGTTGTGTTTGCAAAATTGGTGGAATAAAGAAATAAAGAATAAAAAGAGTATAGATTACTATAGTGTGGGTGGCAACCTGGCTTCGCCAGGTCACCCACACTAACTATTTTATTGCACTGTAAAGAACTGATTTTATATGTCTGCACTTTATGTGCTCATTTTATGTCTATTATATTCTACTATTTTATTGCACTGCACTATTTCACTATTTTACTCTGTCTATATTTTATCATACTCTTTTTATTATTGTCTATTTAAAACTGAATCAAACCATAACCAATGTGGCCTGTTGGGATGTTAGATCCTAATGTTTTATTATTATTATTTATATCATGGCAGCTTTCCAAAAGACATGTGTGTTAGGCAGGGACTGGATTAGATTAGATTAAAATTGATTGTCATCATACAGCACAAGTATAGTACAACGAAAAGAGGTTTGGCATCCAACCAGAGTGCAAATGTAACAGTAAAGTGCAACAGTAATATACAATGTGCAGGTGATTAAACTGTGTATATAATATATAAATCATTACTACTGAGTAATATTGCTAATCAGATGTATGTACAGAGTTGTAGTATTAATATGTACAGTGATACAGTTATAATGACACTATGGTAGTAAGTCATATTGGTAGTATTAATATGTACTAGTGATATAGCTATAAAGACACTATGGTAGTAAGTCATACTGGCCAACAGCGTAACCAGTTAGAGTAGGTAAGGCATATGTAGAGATATAGTATACAGTAGTATTGTGAGGTTTCTGTCCTTGCCTTCTCACTCGTTCTGTTCCTTTAACCACCCTCGCTTTGTTTTCATTCATTTTTTCTGTCAAGTATTTCAATTCCCTCGTTCACACGTTTCTCCCCGTTGACGTCATCTGAGACGTCGCTGATTGGTTCTCTCACTTCCCCACGCTTTTCAATCACATTCCCCAGCTGTCACTGCTTTTCAATCAATCGATCCCTCATTATTTATACCCCGTTTTCCCCACCCTAAGTTGTTGGTTCGTCTTGATTTGTCGCTGGATGTTTTTCCCCGTTGCTGCTGTTTCACTGTGCTATTCTCCAGGAATTCCTAGAAGCCTTCGCTTGGATACCTGCTCCGTGGCGCGCGCTCGCCTCCACTGTTGTTCCTGTTCCTTTTACGCAGCTCGTCTGGGTGAGTTTTTCTAGATTGACTGTCTTGACCTATTTCCGATTTTCGTGTGTAACCTTTACACTGAAGTCTACCACCTTTTTGTCAGACAGTCACTCACCCAGCCATTATCGTTTTTGCTCTTTCCTTTTTGGAATAATATTTTTGGGATCTTCCACCTCCCTCTGTGTGTTTGCTCACGCCGAAGATATTATTTCACATTTGGACAGTGTTTGGATTTTTGCTCACTGTGTGTTTACACGAAGATATTATTTCACATTTGGACGGTGTTTGGATTTTTGCTCACTGTGTGTTTACATGAAGATATTCACTTGGGCTGTTTTTGGAATATTGCACATCACTGTGTTGTTTAACACGAAGAATATTACACCCTGTCCTCCAGCTCGTTTCAAGTCTGCTCTGTCACTGACCCGTTCCCTCTCTCCCTCTCTCGGTCTTGCACAACATCTGAGAGGTCCGCTGTGAGAGTCTGCAGAGCGGTACAGAGGTCTGCTCCTGCTTCCCAAGACTACCCTTCCGGGAGAAGCTGCAGAGCAGCAGAACTTTGCCCCTTGTTCATTGTACCTGCTCTTGTTGACCTGCTTTCCCTGTTTCACTTATTCTTATTACCAAATAAACAAGCCCTCGTATTTGGCAACTCTGAATCCAACTCTCTTGTGTCGTTGCGTTTGGGGTCGGTGTCAAACCATAACATTACGAACCAACCAATATGACGACCCCAGCCGACACAGAGGGGGTCAGAACCGCACTTGCAATTCAAGTCGAGTTGACCAGGGATCACGGTCTCCAACTTGAGCGGGCTGCGGCTGCGGTGCAGAACCTCAGGGACCAGGTCCTGCCTATGCAGGGTTCAATGGCCGCTATGGCGGGACAACAGTCCGAGATTCTCGCCCAGCTTAACTCGCTGGGCGACGCCGTTAATACTTTTCATCTCTCACACCCTTCAGGAACATTCCCCGCAGCCCCAGCAGATCTCGCACCTCGGGAACCCCTTCTCTCCGTCCCACGGCTGTTCGACGGTAATCCCGAGGAGTGTGCCACATTCATCATGCAATGTGAGTTGGTTTTCCGTCATCAACCAAGCCGTTTTTCTGCTCATGGGTCCCGAGTGGCTTTTATAACCAACCTACTTTCAGGCCATGCTGCCCAGTGGGTCACTTCCTCCTGGGCAATGGAAGCAGATTTTTTGTTCTCCTACCCAGACTTCGTGGCGGAGCTCCGCAGAGTGTTCCACCATCCAGCCCGAGGTCTGGACCCTGGAGCCCGGTTGGGGACCTTCCGACAAGGGAGCAGCAGGGTGACGGACTATGTCATGGAGTTTCGACTGGCGGCGGTGGAGAGTGGATGGAACGAACCTGCTCTTCGCCTAACCTTCATAAGGGGGCTCAGTGACGCAGTCCGGGACCAGCTCGCTACCAGGGAGGTGCCCGACTCCCTCGAGGAGCTGTTTAGCCTTGTCATCCGTATTGACGGACGCCTCCTGGAGAGAAGGCGCGAGAGGACCCGGCTGTCACCTCCTGAAGAACCCCGGACTCCTGGACGCCCCGTCCCCAACACTACTGATGGTAACAGGCTTCCCCGTCCGGTGCGCGAGGAGGAACCCATGCAGCTGGGACGCTCTCATCTGAGCCAGGCGGAGCGTCAGGCAAGGCTCAGGTCCGGTCTCTGCCTCTACTGCGGAGGTGCGGGACACCGTATCGCCGACTGCCCTATCCGGCCAAAAGATCGGGCTCACCAAGACCCCGGGAGATCCTGGTGAGCCGTTTTTCCCATTCCCAGCGCCGCGCACCACCTGACCATCTGTTGAGCGTCACCCTGGCCTGGGGGGACCAACGTGCCACGGTGGAGGCCCTCATCGACTCTGGGGCAGACGAGAACTTCCTCGACTTCGAGTTTGCCACCCAAGCCAACATACCTCTTGAGGCCCTTGTGAGGCCCTTGGAGATCTTTTCGTTGGACCAACACCGCCTGGCCGACATCTCTCAACGGACCGGCCCAGTCTTGCTGACCATTGCTGGGAACCACGTAGAGAGGATCCAGTTCCTCATTACCCAATCCCCCCTTGTCCCGGTGGTCCTGGGTAGGCCCTGGCTCGCGCTGCACGAGCCCCACATCGCCTGGGCCTCCGGTACCATCAGGGGCTGGAGCTCCTCCTGTCACGCCCGCTGTCTACAGGCGGCGTCTTGTCCCCCGCCCCGGAGACCGGCTGGTGAGTTGCCCCCGGATCCCTCGTCCATTCCTCCCGAGTACCACGACCTCATGGAGGTATTCAGTAAGACCAGGGCTCAGTCCCTTCCACCTCACCGCCCCTATGACTGCGCCATCGACCTCCGCCAAGGGGCTCCCCTTCCCGGCAGCCGCCTCTACAGTCTGACTGTCCCGGAGAAGAAGGCGATGGATCTCTACATCTCTGAGTCATTGGAAGCAGGACTCATTCGGCCTTCCTCCTCCCCGGTGGCGGCCGGGTTCTTCTTTGTTGGTAAGAAGGATGGGGACCTGCGACCCTGCATCGACTATCGTCAGCTCAACGAGATCACCATCAAGAACAAATACCCCCTACCTCTCATGAGCTCCACCTTCGAGCCACTGACCCAGGCCTCGTTCTTCACCAAGCTGGATCTCCGAAGTGCCTATCATCTTGTCCGTATCCGTGAGGGCGATGAATGGAAGACCGCCTTCAAGACCCCCAGGGGCCACTATGAGTACCTTGTGATGCCGTTCGGCCTCACCAACGCCCCGGCGGTATTCCAGGCACTCATGAACGATGTCCTCCGTGACATGCTGGAGGTGTTCGTGGTGGTGTACCTGGACGACATTCTTATCTTTTCCAGGACCCTCGAGGAACACATCCTGCATGTCCGCCGGGTGCTGGAGCGCCTCCTCCACAATCGGCTCTTCGTCAAGGCGGAGAAGTGCCGTTTCCACTCCAACTCCGTCGACTACCTGGGCTTCATCGTGGAGAAGGGCTTGACCCGAGCGGATCCTCGCAAGATCCAGGCTGTGGAGGATTGGCCGGAACCCACCACTCGGAAGGAGTTACAGAGTTTCCTCGGGTTCGCAAACTTCTACCGAAGGTTCATCCGGAACTACAGCCAAGTGGCGGAGCCTCTTACCAAGCTGACCTCCCCCGCTCTGCCGTTCGACTGGTCTCCAGCGGCATGCGCTGCGTTCCGCTCCCTCAAGAGAAGGTTCACTTCCGCTCCTATCCTGCTCCACCCTGACCCCAAGAGACAGTTCATCGTGGAGGTGGACGCCTCGGATTCTGGCCTGGGCGCTGTCCTATCCCAGCGTTCTCCTTCCGACCAGAAGGTACATCCTTGCGCCTTCTACTCGCGTCGCTTCCTCCCCGCCGAGAGGAACTACGACACCGGCAATCGGGAGCTACTGGCGGTCGTGGCTGCTCTGGAGGAGTGGCGTCATTGGCTAGAGGGTGCCGAGGAGCCTTTTACCATCTGGACGGACCACAAGAACCTAACGTTCATCCGCGCTTCCAGGCGCCTCAACGGTCGGCAGGCGAGATGGGCCAGTTTCCTCAGTCGGTTCGACTTCTCGCTGACCTTCCGCCCCGGTTCCCGCAACACGAAGGCCGACTCCCTGTCCCGGATGCACTCCAAGGGGGCTCCACCCTCTGAGGACCCATCTCCCATCATCCCGGAGGCCCGAGTGGTTGGAGCCATCACCTTGGGCATCGAGGGTGTGGTGAGGCGTGCCCTACGCTTCCAACGTGCTCCAAGCAACGTCCCTAGGAGCCGTCTCTTCGTCCCTGACTCTGTCCGGTCCCAGGTACTGCTGTGGGGCCATACCAGCCGGTTCGCCTGCCACCCAGGCGTCCATCGCACGTTCTCCTTCCTGGCTCGTCGTTTCTGGTGGCCCACCATGCGGAACGACGTCAAGGAGTTCGTATTGGCCTGCGCGGTCTGTGCCCGCAGCAAGGCCTCTCACCAGGCACCCTCCGGGCTCTTGCAGCCACTTCCCGTTCCAAGCCGTCCGTGGTCACATGTGGCGCTCGACTTCGTCACTGGTCTACCCTCCTCCCAGGGGAACACCTGCCTTCTGACCGTGGTGGATCGATTCAGCAAGGGGGTCCACCTCGTGGCCCTCTCCAAGCTTCCCTCAGCAGCCGAGACGGCGGACCTCCTGACGCACCACGTGTTCCGCCTTCACGGTTTTCCCCAGGACATCGTCTCTGACCGGGGGCCCCAGTTCACCTCCCAGGTATGGCGGGCTTTCTGCAAAGGATTGGGGGCAACGGTCAGTCTCTCCTCTGGCTACCATCCCCAGACAAACGGGCAGACGGAGAGGATGAACCAGAGCGTGGAGTCTGCTCTTCGGTGTGTGGCAGCCGAGAGGCCGGCATCCTGGAATCGTTTCCTTCCCTGGGTTGAATACTCGATCAACTCAATGGTCAGTTCCGCCACCGGCCTCTCCCCCTTTGAGGCCTCCCTGGGCTACCAGCCCCCTCTTTTTCCCGCACTGGAGACGGAAGTGGCAGTTCCCTCCGTGCAGGTCCACCTCGACCGCTGCCGTCGCGTTTGGGAGATCACCAGGACCGCGCTGCTCCGGACATCTGAGCGCGCCTGTCGTGGTGCCGACCGGCGCCGGGTTCCCGCGCCGACTTACCGCCCTGGGCAGAGGGTGTGGCTCTCCGCGAAGGACCTCCCACTACGGTCCTCGGCCAAGAAGCTCAACCCTCGCTTCGTCGGTCCTTTCGAGGTCCTGAAGGTACTCAGTCCGGCGGCCCTGCGCCTGAAGCTTCCTGCATCCATGCACATCCACCCCGTGTTCCATGTCTCCCGGGTTAAGCCCGTCTCCCTCAGTCCCCTTATGCCTCCAGCTCCTGATCCACCGCCTCCTGTGCTAGTGGATGGTCACCCCCAGTGGCAGGTCCGCCGGTTGATGGGCGTTCGTCGGCGGGGCCGGGGATTCCAATACCTGGTGGACTGGGAGGGTTACGGCCCAGAGGAGCGTAGCTGGGTCTCCCGGCAGCTCATCGTGGATCCCGGCTTGATCACCGACTTCCATCGGGCCCATCCTGACGAGCCGGGTCGGCCTGGTCGCCGGGCGGCTCCCGTGGAGGGGGGGGTACTGTGAGGTTTCTGTCCTTGCCTTCTCACTCGTTCTGTTCCTTTAACCACCCTCGCTTTGTTTTCATTCATTTTTTCTGTCAAGTATTTCAATTCCCTCGTTCACACGTTTCTCCCCGTTGACGTCATCTGAGACGTCGCTGATTGGTTCTCTCACTTCCCCACGCTTTTCAATCACATTCCCCAGCTGTCACTGCTTTTCAATCAATCGATCCCTCATTATTTATACCCCGTTTTCCCCACCCTAAGTTGTTGGTTCGTCTTGATTTGTCGCTGGATGTTTTTCCCCGTTGCTGCTGTTTCACTGTGCTATTCTCCAGGAATTCCTAGAAGCCTTCGCTTGGATACCTGCTCCGTGGCGCGCGCTCGCCTCCACTGTTGTTCCTGTTCCTTTTACGCAGCTCGTCTGGGTGAGTTTTTCTAGATTGACTGTCTTGACCTATTTCCGATTTTCGTGTGTAACCTTTACACTGAAGTCTACCACCTTTTTGTCAGACAGTCACTCACCCAGCCATTATCGTTTTTGCTCTTTCCTTTTTGGAATAATATTTTTGGGATCTTCCACCTCCCTCTGTGTGTTTGCTCACGCCGAAGATATTATTTCACATTTGGACAGTGTTTGGATTTTTGCTCACTGTGTGTTTACACGAAGATATTATTTCACATTTGGACGGTGTTTGGATTTTTGCTCACTGTGTGTTTACATGAAGATATTCACTTGGGCTGTTTTTGGAATATTGCACATCACTGTGTTGTTTAACACGAAGAATATTACACCCTGTCCTCCAGCTCGTTTCAAGTCTGCTCTGTCACTGACCCGTTCCCTCTCTCCCTCTCTCGGTCTTGCACAACATCTGAGAGGTCCGCCGTGAGAGTCTGCAGAGCGGTACAGAGGTCTGCTCCTGCTTCCCAAGACTACCCTTCCGGGAGAAGCTGCAGAGCAGCAGAACTTTGCCCCTTGTTCATTGTACCTGCTCTTGTTGACCTGCTTTCCCTGTTTCACTTATTCTTATTACCAAATAAACAAGCCCTCGTATTTGGCAACTCTGAATCCAACTCTCTTGTGTCGTTGCGTTTGGGGTCGGTGTCAAACCATAACAAGTATACTCTAACCCAGATACAGATATCTACAGATATGTGAAGTACAGTATGTAGTATTAATATGTACAGTGATACAGGTTACTATGGTTGTAGTAATATATCTGGGTTTCTATCTTGGTCTACTATGGTAGTGTTTCTCTCTCTCTCATGGGATAGTGTCACTGTATTTACAAATGGTATTACAGAAAGAGTTGCTTGGCTGTAAATAAATGTCTGATAACACTGTAAGAAAAAAAGCTGCACGAAAACGGTAAATGTCTGGCAACAATGGTTGCCAAATACTTACTGTCAATTTACAGTAAAATCAAATATATTTACAGATTACAACCTTTATTTAATGGTTAATATTTTGATAAAAGGTAATTTACTGTATTTTTATGGCCTTTACACTTAAAGTAGAAAAACGAAAGTCATCTGTAAAATAATACAGTGAATCTCCCGTGAAAAAAAACATACATTTTTTACAGTGTACGTCATCGTGAAGGAGGCCTGTGAGCTGGTCGGCACGGAGATGCCTTACTGCGTCTTCAGGGGCAACTGTGAGCACTTCGCCACGTAGCTGCGATACGGCAAAGAGTCTCGACAGGTGGGTGTAGAAGAAGAAGTCTTTATTTGTTATCAGATGAACACACGCATGTAAGAGGAAGTCTTTATTTGTCATGCAGATGAACACACGCATGTAAGAGGAAGTCTTTATTTGTCATCAGATGAACACACGCATGTAAAAGGAAGTCTTTATTTGTCATCAGATGAACACACGCAGAAGAAGTCTTTATTTGTCATGCAGATGAACACACGCAGAAGAAGTCTTTATTTGTCATGCAGATGAACACACACGCATGTAAGAGGAAGTCTTTATTTGTCATGCAGATGAACACACGCATGTAAGAAGAAGTTTTTATTTGTCATGCAGATGAACACACGCATATAAGAAGAAGTCTTTATTTGTCATGCAGATGAACACACACATGTGAGATGGGTGACACACAGGAACACACACACACACACACTTCCTTCAGGATAGGACTGCATTGTGTTGGTTTGTTGATGAAGAAAAGTCACTCTAATGAAATGTTCCCTTCTTGATATAATATACGACACACAGGATCTCATTAGTGTGTGTGTGTGTGTGTGTATGTGTGTGTGTGTGTGTGTGTGTGTGCGTGCGTGCGTGCGCGCGCGCGCGCGCGTGTGTGTGTGTGTGTGTGTGTGTGTGTGTGTGTGTGTGTGTGTGTGTGTGTGTGTGTGTGTGTGTGTGTGTGTGTGTGTGTGTGTGTGTGTGTGTATGTCTGTGTCTGTGTCTGTGTGTCTCCTCTCTAGGTGCGTAAGGCCGGGGAGCTGGTCCTGGCCGCAGGTATCGGCACAATGGTGACTTGGCTTCATGGCGCTGGCCAGTAACCTCTTTGGGAGCGGGAACAAGGAGAAGCGGGACACCCAGTAACTGACACTCTGGGTCTCCAACCAGGGAGCTTGATTATTAGACTATTCCGTTAACATCCCCCAGATATGAACGAGAATTCGTCGAGACAACACTGGCGATCGGAAGAGACAAACTCCATCCCAGTTGCCCCATAAAAATCTGTTTTAATGATGCGCAACCAAGGCGCGCAAGCCCATGCGTGATTCCATCAGAAGCACCCAGGGCCTGCACTATGTACACGTCGAGACCCAAAACACATCAATAGATAGTCTAACAAGACACCAGATACCGTTCCTCCAAGCCGCCTGGGAGAACGACAAGAAGCCGCTTTTTTCACAGAAAAAAATACGGACATGGGTCCCATACGACGCGGCTGAGGGAAACCAACACCCCGTCAACCATGCTCCATAAAAGAGGGGACAGAGAGCGACATACTCTATGACGGGGGAAAAACCATGACTCAACAGACCTTTACCGGCGAGGAGTCAGGGAACTCCCTAAACAATACCCTGTCAACCTGCTCCATAAAGGAGAGGACAGGGACCCCCAGAGAGACTTCCCACGTGAGCAATAGATTGAAAAGACATATTGCAACATTGAGCTATATAACAATTGGATTAGGACTCTCCGAGGAGGAGGCTCTGAAATTCTGAGGAGGCTCCCTCACTGAGAGGGAGACTCTGAACTAACCGAGGAGGCTCTGAACTCCCTGAGGAGAAGACTCTGAAACACCCTGAGGAGGAGGCTCTGACCCAATACACACACTACCAGTAGGGAGCAGAGCAGAAGAACAAACGTCTCTACTGCGTTGCATCACCCACCAAGCTCAATATACACACAACAGAGCAGAACTTCTTTTTAAGTTCTACTCACCTTGACAATCTGAGGAGGAGGCTCTGAAACTCTGAGGAGGCTCCCTCACTGGGAGGGAGGGTCTGAACTCACAGGAGGCTCTGAAACTCCCTGAGGAGGAGGCTCTGAACTCCCTGAGGAGGAGGCTCTGAAACTCCTGTAACAGAGGTCCATAACATGGAGCCTGAATAACCCACGGAAGTCTTACCAATAGAAACACGCCCAGTGACGTACTCTATGGCGGGGGAATTTCCGTGGTCCACCGCCCAATATGGCGTGGGACCAGGAAACTCTCCCCCCCCCTACCCTGTAACGCACTGATCCAGCAATGTTACAGGAAGCCCGAAGGACAGGGGGTTTTAACCCCTGACCAATCAGAAAAAGGGGAGGAAGGTTTTACCAGTTCACCCCTTTATGACCCCTCACCCCTGATATGATGTAATGACAAAGTAGAGTCATGACACCAGTCATAGCATGCTACATAAAGCGTTTAACAGCTTCACATAGACTCATGTGCGAAACCTGCCATCTGAATTTTACAAAGAAAAACACAGACCCAGAGAGGGCCCCTTTAAGAGCCCCGGTAACAGAGCTTACACATGTGACTTCTGTAGGCCAACACCTAACCCAGTTGTGGATCTTAACGACACACACAACCCGCCATCACAACAAAAAAGGCAAAAGTACACTCTCACTACCGTAAGAGGAACACCGTTTTTCATAACGAGAGAAGACACAAGTCCTCGATTACGTATTGGCCACAGGCCTTACTAAATCCACACGATAGCGACCAAAACAATCTTTTCCCTAGGAAAAAATCATTTGCTCAAGCAGGAGCACAACCCCAGCAGAAGCTGAGGGATTACACCGTATCCCCACAAACATAGTGAAACAATATATTGTAAACAAAACATGTTTGAGAGGAGGGGGGAAGCCCCAGGGAAACCGGGGGGAAATCACGCCTCCCCACCTTACCCTTGATACGACCAGGTTGAACAGGTACTGCCCTGTTAATATGTGAACACACTACCTGTTTATTGTTATCACAGGCTGAGAGAAGGACTCACCCCTTGATCATATGTCACTAAGCATAGCTTTGCAGGGTTAGTAACCCAACTAGTTGTGAGCTCAACCACGTTAACTAACGTTACATGAACACACAAGTTCTCATCACAACCAAACCAGTAAATTTTTACTCACGTAAAAAACAACACCGATTTTCTATAGGTAGAGAGAAGCTATACCAGCGACAAGACAATTCACACACAACACATTTTGTATCCCCAATGTAGTGCAGCAACATACTTTTTGGAAAACATCGTTATTACAAAACATTTAGAAGGGAGGAAGGAAGAGGTGTTAAGCGTCCAGAAGGACTCTTACCTACACCACAAGCGCAGGCTGAGAGGACTGCAACCACTGGTCTCTCCATGTTGACAAAAGTCCTTGCTGGCGGGGCAACACGTGTAGGGCCGACTAACATCCTCTGTCAAAGATGACGTCGTAGTCAGAGTGTTATGGCCTGTTATCCTCACGGCTAATGTTCAACGGTGTACCATAAGCTAACAGCCAACACAGGCCGACTGGTAGCAACAAGCTAACGTTCCTGGCCTAGTGAACATAATGAGCCAGCGCCGCAGCTAACAGCTAACTGGCTAACAGTTAGCTCACCCAGCTAGCACGCAAGCTAAGCAGCTATCACCGAAACTGCACACGAGAACACAATAAGCCAACACCTCAGACAGCCGCCGTCTGACTCACCTCCTCATCCTAAGAGAGAAGAGAAAAAGAAATCAACACAGTTTCCAGAACGGTGCAGATATACAGCGGTGTCGGCACAATTCCTTTATAGGCTGCAGCCGACTTGAGCGTGGTGCTTCCGATAAAGAAGCACCAAACACACTTTTCCTCGTGAGGGTAACTTTCAACTTGAAAGATGGGGCCTTCACATGACAGAGAAGAATCCGCTCGTCCAAAAGATCCCGGGTTTTAACCACAGACCTTGGTCACGGCCCACTAGATTGACTACCGTGGGCTTCAAACCAGGACCCTCCCTCTGCCGCCTAAGAGGCAGAAAAAAGGATACTAGTCTGGGGCCGGTCTTCGTAAATTGTGCAGCTAACCCCCCATAGCAACACAACTGGTGCTTGCATAGCAAAAACATCACTCACCCAGAGGTAGCCAGCTTCCCACAACAGCCGACACCTCCTGCACAGTCCAGCTGCAGAACCGGAGGTAATACCTGTCCAGCTGCAGCTTGGAGGACTGCAGGTGGGGATTAGACCAGCGACGCGAGCCCCTAATACGAAAAAGCCGGTTGAGGTCAGAATGATCATCATCTTCCAGACACCTCAGTGACGAAGACATTATCGCCGTATTTTCTCGAAAATAGTGAGAGAGAAAACAAAGATATAATGTCAACGTATCTCCTTGATCTTTTGTTCTCCTTTCTTCAGACTAAACAACCTAGCTCAAGTGTTGGTATACAGGCACTTCCTTGTGGTGAAAGTGAAGAAGGAGATGAGGGTATGGCCACACCCCGGCTTATGTAGGTAGCGGATGGGGGTGTGGTTAGACAGATGATGGTATGTAAAGGTACATTGTACGTTTTTATTCAGTGCAAGTACTGAAGTGGAGAGTATTGCCCTATGACGCTGAGCAGAGCTATACGATAATATAACTTTAAACAGTAATCCAGAACCATTTTGATTGCACTGTAAAAATAAAATGTGATTTTATAGTATGTCTGCACTTTATGTGCTCATTTCATCATTTATGTCTTCTATTCTACTCAAACTGAATCAAACCATAAACAAGGTGGCCTGTTGGGATGTTCGATCCTAATGTGAAAAACCTATTTTATATTTCTGTTTTCTATTTTATTTTACCCTTGCTATTATATTTTACTTATTTTTACTTTTATCTCCCCACTATCCGCTGGTTGCATACTCTGACCTTTATCATGTTTTGTAACAGATTACAGAAAGAAGCCTATTGGAATGTGAGGTTCTGATATGATTTGATTAATATATCTGCATTATTTTATCCCACTTTATGCTTTGCTCTTGCTGCTTGTCACAGATTTGATGTCTTATTTCTTACTGATGTAAAGCACTTTGAATTGCAATTCCCCATATGAAAGATGCTATACAAATAAAGTTATTATTATTATTATTATTATTATATTAATCTGTGTTTCGACTATTTATTTGAACTTGCATGTAACTCGACATATTGCCGCCTCTATGGTTATCGAATATAAATAAAGGTTTGCACAAGAATGAATATCAAATATAGCAACCGTTGTTTTGCACATAGCAACCTGAACCGTTTTCTTTTCACCGTGAAGGAAAAGTGGGATGTCTGTCCACAGTGTCCATTCTCTTCGGTTCAAATAACAAACTCAGCAAGACCGGCGGCTTCTCAGTTACAGTGGGTGACAATATTGTCACAAGGAAAGAAGAAATTACCTACCTGGGTTCCATCCTAGAGGCAAATCTTTCAGGTGACAAAATGGCATCCAATGTAATAAAAAAAGTCAACCAACAAACTCGATTCTTGTACCGGATCTCCTCACTGGTAAACAAGAATACCCTGAAGACTCTGGCAGGAGCACTCATTCAAGGGTACTACGACTATGCTTGCACCTCATGGTACCAAAGCACCTCAAAGGCGCTAAAAACAAAATGACAAACATCTCAAAACAAACTGGTCAGACTACTGCTTGACCTTACTCCTAGAACCCACCTCACCCCTGCCCACTTTGACAACCTAGGATGGCTTAGAGTAGACGACAGAGTACAGCAACTTGCAATGGGCCTGGTCTACAAGATACACTACACGACCAAGGTACCCATGTACATGTCAAAATACTTCCCAAAGGTCAGTGAATACCACGATCACAACACCAGAGGGAGCTCCACAAATCATGTTAAACCCAGATTCGGCTCAAACAAGAGACTAAACACGTTTCGCAATTATGCCACATCAATGTGGAATGCCCTACCCAAAGCTGTAAAGGAATGTGAATCACTACCCACTTTCAAAAAAACTACTCTCAAAAAACACCTACGGGAGACTGCAATTCGAAACTGGCCCCTGTAAATGTCCTAACCCAACCCCCTCCAATGTACAGTAAATTAC
>NW_028172942.1:5000-12521 GCF_963971535.1 Notolepis coatsorum | reverse complement strand
TGTGTGTGTGTGTGTGTGTGTGTGTGTGTGTGTGTGCGTGTGTGTGTGTGTGTGTGTGTGCGTGCGTGCGTGCGTGCGTGTGCGTGCGTGCGTGTGTGTGTGTGTGTGTGGTAGTGTGTGTGTGTGTGTTAGTGTGTGTGTGCGTGTGTGTGTGTGTGTGTGTGTGTGTGTGTGTGTGTGTGTGTGTGTGTGTGTGTGTGTGTGTGTGTGTGTGTGTGTCCATGGTTGACTGCTACTGCTACTGCTGCTGCTGCTCCTCTAATTAAACGTGCCGTGAAAGTTTATTGAAAGGCCAAAAACTCTAGTCTGCTAATAAATTACAGAGCGGATTCTTGGTGTGTGTGTGTGTGTTAAAGGTCTGGTGAGAGAGAGAGAGAGAGAGAGAGAGAGAGAGAGAGAGAGAGAGAGAGAGAGAGAGAGAGAGAGAGAGAGAGAGAGAGAGAGAGGAGAGAGAGAGAGAGAGAGGAGAGAGAGAGGAGAGAGAGAGAGAGAGAGAGAGAGAGAGGGGAAGAGCACGTAGGAACAGGAGTCCAAACATCTCACTTTTCCAAGTCGGGATTAATTAAATTAAAGTACCTGAGTCGATATATAAGGTATATAATCATATCATAGCCGAAATAACTAGTGCTGGGTCAAATACATCAATTCACAGATATAAAGTGCTTTTCATATTTTAGATGAGAAGCATCTCATAGACCGGCAATGTCACTAACTCATTCATTCATTCATTCATTCATTCATTCATTCATTCATTCATTCATTCATTCATTCATTCATTCATTCATTCATAAATCAAATCAAATCAAATTTATTTATAGGGCCCGACAACACACGTTAATGTACAGGTCTTCTTTAAACAAGTCAAGAAGAAAACATAACAATAAGTCAAGAACAGAACAAGAACACCATAAGGTCCAAACATTTTTAGATGAATGCAAATAAATGAAAGAATGCAAGCACTCCCAGACATACCCCACGCGAAGGTAAGGAAAAACTCACTAAAACCTAACAATAGGGAAAAAAGCTCCACAGGCAGTGTGGAGGAGAGAAACCTTAGAAGGGCCATTCAAGGGGGGATCTCCCTTCTTAGATGTTGGTGATAGTAGTGTTGCAGACGGACAGTTGGTAAGCATGCACTCATGTGTGTTCATTCATTCATTGCCACTCTGCCCTGGCCCTAGTGGCAGCTCACAGGCATGACACTTAGTGTTTAACGCTTCACGTCTACTCCCTGTCCTTGTTAATCCGATTGATTGTGATTGTGAGCAAGTTTACTGACCTTCAAGGCCCTGAAATCATTTTAAAGATATGGGTGTCGGTGTTGGTCCTGGGGAATCCGGCGGTCTTGGAAGGGGGGGGGGATGTCTGTCTAAGCCAGGTCTAATGTCTTTTGTGTTTGTCGTGTGTTTTTGTTTAAATTTTTATTTGGTATATTGGTATTTTGTATTTATTAGTTAAGTTTAGATCGGTATTTATTATTTCTTATCGTTTTGCATTTTGCTAAGCCCAAAATGCAACTTGCCGAATAGCGCTGGAGGGTAAACGTTTTTCTGTCAAAGTTTTCCATCACGAGAGTGTAGCTTGAAGGCTTGTTGTTTTAAAAACGCTTGAAATAGTAGCATACAGGTGACATCCTGTGAGTCAGACCAGTATGACGGTTTATTGTGTTATCAGTGATGTAATAAAAATGTTGTCAGTTATGTAATCAAAATGTTAGGGAGCGGCTGGGTAGTGCAGTGGAGAATGCACTCGCCTACCACCGCAGAGACTCTGGGATCGAATCCAGCTGTCAGCGGTGCCTCCGGCTTGGTCAGTCGTCCCTACTAACACAATTGGCAGTGTTAGCGGGTGGGAAGCCGGTGGGGTATGTGTCCTGGTCGTTGTAAACTGCGGTTCTTACTGGTCGGTCGGGGGGCCTGTTCAGCAGGGAGGGGATCGGGGGGAAATAGCGTGAACCAGTCTGCACGCGTTACGTTCCCCCGGTGAGAGTCCTCGCTGTCAGGTGAAAAGAAGCGGCTGGCTGACTCCGCATGTATCGGAGGAGGTATGTGGTAGTTCTAAACCCTCCCCAGGCCGACAGTGGGGCAATGTGCGCCACGACCAGGAAGGGAATTGTCATAACGACTAAATTGGGATGGGAGCAAAAATACAGAAAAAGTGAAAAAAATATAATAATAATAATAATGTATCAGTGATGTAATCAAAATGTTATCAGTGATCGTCTAAAACATAATCTAAAAACTTAAAACGTTTAGCCTCCAAAATACATTGAATGTTCTGTCAAATTATCAATTTAGTCCAGTTTACAGAGTGTCATTTGAGTAGCCCTGTTGTTCAGGCTATTCTCACGAGTGCTGACTTTCAGCAGGATTTCCTATGAATTGCTGAGTGTGAGCTCTAACCCTATCCACGCCCCTAATCCCAACCCCACCTTAACCATTATCCTCATCCTAACTTTAACCTTAAAGGAAAACTCCAACATTTTTGGAAATTAGCTTATTTGCCATCTACCCTGGAGTTAGACAAAAAGATACATACCTTTTCCTTCTCTGTGCATGCAGTAGGAGTAGGAAGACGTTGGGAACTAGGCTAATGGAGGAACCTACTTCCAGTGACTGACGCTAAGCTAAGCTAACGGCGGGCGTCTTCCTACTCCTATACTGCATGCACAGAGAAGAAAAAGGGTATATCTTCTTGTCTAACTCCAGGGTAGTTGGCAAATAAGCTAATTTCCCAAAATGTTGGAGTTTTCCTTTAACCCAACCCTTACCTTAACCCAACCCCAACCATGACGTTAGTTTAACTGTGAAAAGTCACAGAGAAGCGGGTCGGCCCCTTTAGCTAAGCTGGTTAGTGTAAACTACTAACGAGTCTGTCCCTTTAGCTCAGCTGGTTAGTGTACACTACTAACGAGTCGGTCCCTTTAGCTCAGCTGGTTAGTGTAAACTACTAACGAGTCGGTCCCTTTAGCTCAGCTGGTTAGTGTAAACTACTAACGAGTCGGTCCCTTTAGCTCAGCTGGTTAGTGTAAACTACTAACGAGTCGGTCCCTTTAGCTCAGCTGGTTAGTGTAAACTACTAACGAGTCGGTCCCTTTAGCTCAGCTGGTTAGTGTAAACTACTAACGAGTCGGTCCCTTTAGCTCAGCTGGTTAGTGTAAACTACTAACGAGTCGGCACCTTTAGCTCAGCTGGTTAGTGTAACCTGCTAACGAGTCGGTCCCTTTAGCTCAGCTGGTTAGTGTAAACTACTAACGAGTCGGTCCCTTTAGCTCAGCTGCTTAGTGTAAACTACTAACGAGTCGGTCCCTTTAGCTCAGCTGGTTAGTGTAAACTACTAACGAGTCGGTCCCTTTAGCTCAGCTGCTTAGTGTAAACTACTAACGAGTCGGTCCCTTTAGCTTAGCTGGTTAGTGTAAACTACTAACGAGTCAGTCCCTTTAGCTCAGCTGGTTAGTGTAAACTACTAACGAGTCGGTCCCTTTAGCTTAGCTGGTTAGTGTAAACTACTAACGAGTCGGACCCTTTAGCTCAGCTGGTTAGTGTAAACTACTAACGAGTCGGACCCTTTAGCTCAGCTGGTTAGTGTAAACTACTAACGAGTCGGACCCTTTAGCTCAGCTGGTTAGTGTAAACTACTAACGAGTCGGTCCCTTTAGCTCAGCTGGTTAGTGTAAACTACTAACGAGTCCTGTCCCTTTAGCTCAGCTGGTTAGTGTAAACTACTAACGAGTCGGTCCCTTTAGCTCAGCTGGTTAGTGTAAACTACTAACGAGTCTGCCCCTTTAGCTCAGCTGGTTAAAGTGTAAACTACTAACGAGTCGGACCCTTTAGCTCAGCTGGTTAGTGTAAACTACTAACGAGTCGGTCCCTGTAGCTCAGCTGGTTAGTGTAAACTACTAACGAGTCGGTCCCTGTAGCTCAGCTGGTTAGTGTAAACTACTAACGAGTCGGCCCCTTTAGCTCAGCTGGTTAGTGTAAACTACTAACGAGTCGGACCCTTTAGCTCAGCTGGTTAGTGTAAACTACTAACGAGTCGGACCCTTTAGCTCAGCTGGTTAGTGTAAACTACTAACGACTCGGACCCTTTAGCTCAGCTGGTTAGTGTAAACTACTAACGAGTCGGCCCCTTTAGCTCAGCTGGTTAGTGTAAACTACTAACGAGTCGGACCCTTTAGCTCAGCTGGTTAGTGTAAACTACTAACGAGTCGGTCCCTTTAGCTCAGCTGGTTAGTGTAAACTACTAACGAGTCGGACCCTTTAGCTCAGCTGGTTAGTGTAAACTACTAACGAGTCGGTCCCTTTAGCTCAGCTGGTTAGTGTAAACTATTAACGAGTCGGTCCCTTTAGCTCAGCTGGTTAGTGTAAACTACTAACGAGTCGGCCCCTTTTGCTCAGCTGGTTAGTGTAAACTACTAACGAGTCGGTCCCTTTAGCTCAGCTGGTTAGTGCGGCCGCCTGTGGATCCTATGGTCCCAGGTTCAAATTCACTTGGTTACACGAGGAAGGGGTTCATGAGAATTAATACTATGTTTTATTGTTAACATCTTCAACCACAATTAGCCAGTATTTCGGTGCCTGATCATGTTAAATAGATAGAATAGAATTATCCCGAGGGAAATTTGACACTGCAAATCGCTCAACATTAAACATTTAGACAGAACAGGTCACGAATAAGAATAAGAAAACAAATCAAATTGCCTAAGATAAGAGTAGAATAAAATTGAATAAAATGGAATAAAATATACAGTAAATAAATACAGTAAAAATATACTAAACATGTTTCATACGTACGATCTTCGCGGTGTGGACAGCGTGAGCGGTTTCCAGAACACCGGCTTGTTTCAAAGTTATTGCAGATTCAATATTACAAAAAAAAAGCCATTGTCCGTCACATAACGATAGAAGATTGTCTTAGGTTAAGGGCTCACAAACAACATAAAAACACACATCCATGACAGACTCACATAGAATGACATTAAAACACAAACAATTCCATAGAATAAATAAGAGCAGGCGTGCAAAGCTGCATTAAGTAGACTAGGTCTATTTGGCCTTGTTTAAAATGGATACCGCAGGGTGGGTGACGAAAGAGTTTTTTGTGAGTTTTGTTTTTGGCAGGAGGTGCTCTGAGGCTGTGGCCTGGTGGGAGCAGCTGAAAGGAGCGGTGAAGGAGGCGTGAGGGAGGCGTGAGGGAGGTGTGAAGGAGGTGTGAAGGGTCCTTAGTCTGTCCTTCTTTTTACTGCGTGACTCTAAACCGTCTGAGAGCCGGGTCTGAGTGGTGCCGGTGATTTTGGTCGCACGCTTGATGATTCTGCTGAGTTCTCTTCTCGTCTCCGTGGAGGAAGTCGTACCAGGATGCAATGTTGAATGTGAGGACTGATTCACCGAGAGGACCGGTAGACGTGCTGGTAGAACATGTCCTCAGGCTGCCTTGTGAGAGACGTGCAGCGTCTGGCCTTTTTGTGAGGCCCGCGTCCAGATGTTGTGTGAAGGCAACACGGTCTCATCAGAAAACGTGAATAAAGTACTAATCGACCACAGGACAAAAGATACATCATGTAACTGTTATGTTAAAAAAAAGTATAAGTTATAAAAGTTTTTTTTTATAATAAGTTATACAAATATATTCACGTATTGTATTGGTAAAAGTCCAAAACAAACGCTGTAACCAGGAGTTGAACCAACAATTTTCTGTATTTTTCTCCCATTCTCCCAATTTAGTCGTTATACCAATTCCCTTCCTGGTCGTTGCGCGCATTTCCCCCCCACTTGCCGGTCTAGGGAGGGTTGATAGATAGATAGATGTCTCCTCCGATAAATGCGGAGTCAGCCAGCCGCTTCTTTTCACCTGGCAGCGAGGACTCTCACTGGGGGAGCGTAACGCGTGGGAGGCTCACACTACTTCCCCCAGTTCCCTTCCTCGCTGAGCAGGCGCCCCGACCGACCTGTAGGAGTCGCTGTTTACAACGACCAGGATACACACCCCGCCGGCTTCCCACCCGCTAACACTGCCAATTGTGTTAGTATGGACGACCCACCAAGCCGGAGGTACCGCTGACAGCTGGATTCGATACCAGTGTCTCTGCGGTGGTAGGCAGGCGCTTAGTCCGCTGCGCTACCCAGCCGCCCGCCCTGCTTGCACCACTATCTAACTGTGATTATAGTTAGAGTTCATCATCATCAACCTTTATTTATTCTCGAAATTACAATTGAGGTCACCCTCATTTTCAATGTCGTCAGACTTTACAGACATTTCAATGCACACATTTCTACAATTGAGAGAGTTGAGGTTAGTTTTAACATTCACAACAGTTATGGTAAAGACGTAAAGTTATAGGGTTAAGGTCAGTGCTCGATCCTCAGCAGGGGAACTTAAAAAGCGTACATTTCTTGAATATGTAATATATGCACGTACTGTATTTGTAATATATACACATGATGTTCCATACAATACGTAAATATATTACTTACATTTACATTTAGTCAATTAGCCGACGCTTTTATCCAAATTGTGGACAACAAGTCAGCAGGAAAGGTTCATCTCTGGCAGCTAAGGATCATTGATTGCCAAATAGTAAGTGTGTTACCGTACACTCAAGCATACTAGTATAGACATATTAGCATGATAGGTACTAGTATAAGTATAGTAGCATAGCAGTATATACATATTAGCATGACAGGTACTAGTATAAGTATAGTAGAATAGCAGTATATACATATTAGCATGACACAGGTACTAGTATAAGTATAGTAGCATAGCAGTATAGACATATTGGCATGATAAGTAGTAGTATAAGTATAGTAGCATAGCAGTATAGACATAATTGGCATGATAAGTAGTAGTATAAGTATAGTAGCATCGCAGAGTATAGACATATTAGCATGATAAGTAGTAGTATAAGTATAGTAGCATAGCAGTATAGACATATTAGCATGATAAGTAGTAGTATAAGTATAGTAGCATAGCAGTATAGACATATTAGCATGATAAGTAGTAGTATAAGTATAGTAGCATCGCAGAGTATAGACATATTAGCATGATAAGTAGTAGTATAAGTATAGTAGCATAGCAGTATAGACATATTAGCATGGTAGGTAGTAGTATAAGTATAGTAGCATCGCAGTATAGACATATTAGCATGACAGGTAGTAGTATAAGTATAGTAGCATAGCAGTATATACATATTAGCATGATAAGTAGTAGTATAAGTATAGTATAATAGTAGTATAGACATATTAGCATGACAGGTAGTAGTATAAGTATAGTAGCATAGCAGTATATACATATTAGCATGATAAGTAGTAGTATAAGTATAGTATAATAGTAGTATAGACATATTAGCATGATAAGTAGTAGTATAAGTATAGTAGCATCGCAGTATAGACATATTAGCATGATAAGTAGTAGTATAAGTATAGTAGCATCGCAATATAGACATATTAGCATGATACGTATAAGTATAGTATAATAGTAGTATAGACATATTAGCATGATACGTAGTAGTATAAGTATAGTAGT